>NW_027365226.1:0-129419 GCF_046119375.1 Phyllobates terribilis
GTTTGAAGGGCTACTGACTGAATGAAAGGAGCTGGCATCTCACTCTGAATCTTCTTTATCATGCTAGGATTAGCAGGAAAAAGCAAAAAATTTCAGAATTGCACCTTGCAATGTGGAGATATTACTGTTTGTGCATTTACAATATTCATTGATTTTTGCCATTGAAAAACATGTTTTTCAAATACCAGAAATGTTTGAAGCTACTGACTGAATGAAAGGAGCTGGCATCTCACTCTCTTTGAATCTTCTTTATCATGCTAGGATTAACAGGAAAAAGCTAAAAATTTCAGAATTGCACCGTGCAATGTGGAGATATTACTGTTTGTGCATTTACAATATTCATTGATTTTTGCCATTGAAAAACATGTTTTTCATATACCAGAAATGTTTGAAGCTACTGACTGAATGAAAGGAGCTGGCATCTCACTCTCTTTGAATCTTCTTTATCATGCTAGGATTAGCAGGAAAAAGCAAAAAATTTCAGAATTGCACCTTGCAATGTGGAGATATTACTGTTTGTGCATTTACAATATTCATTGATTTTTGCCATTGAAAAACATGTTTTCATATACCAGAAATGTTTGAAGCTACTGACTGAATGAAAGGAGCTGGCATGTCACTCTCTTTGAATCTTCTTTATCATGCTAGGATTAACAGGAAAAAGCTAAAAATTTCAGAATTGCACCGTGCAATGTGGAGATATTACTGTTTGTGCATTTACAATATTCATTGATTTTTGCCATTGAAAAACATGTTTTTCATATACCAGAAATGTTTGAAGCTACTGACTGAATGAAAGGAGCTGGCATCTCACTCTCTTTGAATCTTCTTTATCATGCTAGGATTAACAGGAAAAAGCTAAAAATTTCAGAATTGCACCGTGCAATGTGGAGATATTACTGTTTGTGCATTTACAATATTCATTGATTTTTGCCATTGAAAAACATGTTTTTCATATACCAGAAATGTTTGAAGCTACTGACTGAATGAAAGGAGCTGGCATCTCACTCTCTTTGAATCTTCTTTATCATGCTAGGATTAACAGGAAAAAGCTAAAAATTTCAGAATTGCACCGTGCAATGTGGAGATATTACTGTTTGTGCATTTACAATATTCATTGATTTTTGCCATTGAAAAACATGTTTTTCATATACCAGAAATGTTTGAAGCTACTGACTGAATGAAAGGAGCTGGCATCTCACTCTCTTTGAATCTTCTTTATCATGCTAGGATTAACAGGAAAAAGCTAAAAATTTCAGAATTGCACCGTGCAATGTGGAGATATTACTGTTTGTGCATTTACAATATTCATTGATTTTTGCCATTGAAAAACATGTTTTTCATATACCAGAAATGTTTGAAGCTACTGACTGAATGAAAGGAGCTGGCATCTCACTCTCTTTGAATCTTCTTTATCATGCTAGGATTAGCAGGAAAAAGCAAAAAATTTCAGAATTGCACCTTGCAATGTGGAGATATTACTGTTTGTGCATTTACAATATTCATTGATTTTTGCCATTGAAAAACATGTTTTTCATATACCAGAAATGTTTGAAGCTACTGACTGAATGAAAGGAGCTGGCATGTCACTCTCTTTGAATCTTCTTTATCATGCTAGGATTAACAGGAAAAAGCTAAAAATTTCAGAATTGCACCGTGCAATGTGGAGATATTACTGTTTGTGCATTTACAATATTCATTGATTTTTGCCATTGAAAAACATGTTTTTCATATACCAGAAATGTTTGAAGCTACTGACTGAATGAAAGGAGCTGGCATCTCACTCTCTTTGAATCTTCTTTATCATGCTAGGATTAACAGGAAAAAGCTAAAAATTTCAGAATTGCACCGTGCAATGTGGAGATATTACTGTTTGTGCATTTACAATATTCATTGATTTTTGCCATTGAAAAACATGTTTTTCATATACCAGAAATGTTTGAAGCTACTGACTGAATGAAAGGAGCTGGCATCTCACTCTCTTTGAATCTTCTTTATCATGCTAGGATTAACAGGAAAAAGCTAAAAATTTCAGAATTGCACCGTGCAATGTGGAGATATTACTGTTTGTGCATTTACAATATTCATTGATTTTTGCCATTGAAAAACATGTTTTTCATATACCAGAAATGTTTGAAGCTACTGACTGAATGAAAGGAGCTGGCATCTCACTCTCTTTGAATCTTCTTTATCATGCTAGGATTAACAGGAAAAAGCTAAAAATTTCAGAATTGCACCGTGCAATGTGGAGATATTACTGTTTGTGCATTTACAATATTCATTGATTTTTGCCATTGAAAAACATGTTTTTCATATACCAGAAATGTTTGAAGCTACTGACTGAATGAAAGGAGCTGGCATCTCACTCTCTTTGAATCTTCTTTATCATGCTAGGATTAGCAGGAAAAAGCAAAAAATTTCAGAATTGCACCTTGCAATGTGGAGATATTACTGTTTGTGCATTTACAATATTCATTGATTTTTGCCATTGAAAAACATGTTTTTCATATACCAGAAATGTTTGAAGCTACTGACTGAATGAAAGGAGCTGGCATCTCACTCTCTTTGAATCTTCTTTATCATGCTAGGATTAACAGGAAAAAGCTAAAAATTTCAGAATTGCACCGTGCAATGTGGAAATATTACTGTTTGTGCATTTACAATATTCATTGATTTTTGCCATTGAAAAACATGTTTTTCATATACCAGAAATGTTTGAAGCTACTGACTGAATGAAAGGAGCTGGCATCTCACTCTCTTTGAATCTTCTTTATCATGCTAGGATTAACAGGAAAAAGCTAAAAATTTCAGAATTGCACCGTGCAATGTGGAGATATTACTGTTTGTGCATTTACAATATTCATTGATTTTTGCCATTGAAAAACATGTTTTTCATATACCAGAAATGTTTGAAGCTACTGACTGAATGAAAGGAGCTGGCATCTCACTCTCTTTGAATCTTCTTTATCATGCTAGGATTAGCAGGAAAAAGCAAAAAATTTCAGAATTGCACCTTGCAATGTGGAGATATTACTGTTTGTGCATTTACAATATTCATTGATTTTTGCCATTGAAAAACATGTTTTTCATATACCAGAAATGTTTGAAGCTACTGACTGAATGAAAGGAGCTGGCATCTCACTCTCTTTGAATCTTCTTTATCATGCTAGGATTAACAGGAAAAAGCTAAAAATTTCAGAATTGCACCGTGCAATGTGGAGATATTACTGTTTGTGCATTTACAATATTCATTGATTTTTGCCATTGAAAAACATGTTTTTCATATACCAGAAATGTTTGAAGCTACTGACTGAATGAAAGGAGCTGGCATCTCACTCTCTTTGAATCTTCTTTATCATGCTAGGATTAACAGGAAAAAGCTAAAAATTTCAGAATTGCACCGTGCAATGTGGAGATATTACTGTTTGTGCATTTACAATATTCATTGATTTTTGCCATTGAAAAACATGTTTTTCATATACCAGAAATGTTTGAAGCTACTGACTGAATGAAAGGAGCTGGCATCTCACTCTCTTTGAATCTTCTTTATCATGCTAGGATTAACAGGAAAAAGCTAAAAATTTCAGAATTGCACCGTGCAATGTGGAGATATTACTGTTTGTGCATTTACAATATTCATTGATTTTTGCCATTGAAAAACATGTTTTTCATATACCAGAAATGTTTGAAGCTACTGACTGAATGAAAGGAGCTGGCATCTCACTCTCTTTGAATCTTCTTTATCATGCTAGGATTAACAGGAAAAAGCTAAAAATTTCAGAATTGCACCGTGCAATGTGGAGATATTACTGTTTGTGCATTTACAATATTCATTGATTTTTGCCATTGAAAAACATGTTTTTCATATACCAGAAATGTTTGAAGCTACTGACTGAATGAAAGGAGCTGGCATCTCACTCTCTTTGAATCTTCTTTATCATGCTAGGATTAGCAGGAAAAAGCAAAAAATTTCAGAATTGCACCTTGCAATGTGGAGATATTACTGTTTGTGCATTTACAATATTCATTGATTTTTGCCATTGAAAAACATGTTTTTCATATACCAGAAATGTTTGAAGCTACTGACTGAATGAAAGGAGCTGGCATCTCACTCTCTTTGAATCTTCTTTATCATGCTAGGATTAACAGGAAAAAGCTAAAAATTTCAGAATTGCACCGTGCAATGTGGAGATATTACTGTTTGTGCATTTACAATATTCATTGATTTTTGCCATTGAAAAACATGTTTTTCATATACCAGAAATGTTTGAAGCTACTGACTGAATGAAAGGAGCTGGCATCTCACTCTCTTTGAATCTTCTTTATCATGCTAGGATTAACAGGAAAAAGCTAAAAATTTCAGAATTGCACCGTGCAATGTGGAGATATTACTGTTTGTGCATTTACAATATTCATTGATTTTTGCCATTGAAAAACATGTTTTTCATATACCAGAAATGTTTGAAGCTACTGACTGAATGAAAGGAGCTGGCATCTCACTCTCTTTGAATCTTCTTTATCATGCTAGGATTAACAGGAAAAAGCTAAAAATTTCAGAATTGCACCGTGCAATGTGGAGATATTACTGTTTGTGCATTTACAATATTCATTGATTTTTGCCATTGAAAAACATGTTTTTCATATACCAGAAATGTTTGAAGCTACTGACTGAATGAAAGGAGCTGGCATCTCACTCTCTTTGAATCTTCTTTATCATGCTAGGATTAACAGGAAAAAGCTAAAAATTTCAGAATTGCACCGTGCAATGTGGAGATATTACTGTTTGTGCATTTACAATATTCATTGATTTTTGCCATTGAAAAACATGTTTTTCATATACCAGAAATGTTTGAAGCTACTGACTGAATGAAAGGAGCTGGCATCTCACTCTCTTTGAATCTTCTTTATCATGCTAGGATTAACAGGAAAAAGCTAAAAATTTCAGAATTGCACCGTGCAATGTGGAGATATTACTGTTTGTGCATTTACAATATTCATTGATTTTTGCCATTGAAAAACATGTTTTTCATATACCAGAAATGTTTGAAGCTACTGACTGAATGAAAGGAGCTGGCATCTCACTCTCTTTGAATCTTCTTTATCATGCTAGGATTAACAGGAAAAAGCTAAAAATTTCAGAATTGCACCGTGCAATGTGGAGATATTACTGTTTGTGCATTTACAATATTCATTGATTTTTGCCATTGAAAAACATGTTTTTCATATACCAGAAATGTTTGAAGCTACTGACTGAATGAAAGGAGCTGGCATCTCACTCTCTTTGAATCTTCTTTATCATGCTAGGATTAGCAGGAAAAAGCAAAAAATTTCAGAATTGCACCTTGCAATGTGGAGATATTACTGTTTGTGCATTTACAATATTCATTGATTTTTGCCATTGAAAAACATGTTTTTCATATACCAGAAATGTTTGAAGCTACTGACTGAATGAAAGGAGCTGGCATCTCACTCTCTTTGAATCTTCTTTATCATGCTAGGATTAACAGGAAAAAGCTAAAAATTTCAGAATTGCACCGTGCAATGTGGAGATATTACTGTTTGTGCATTTACAATATTCATTGATTTTTGCCATTGAAAAACATGTTTTTCATATACCAGAAATGTTTGAAGCTACGGACTGAATGAAAGGAGCTGGCATCTCACTCTTTGAATCTTCTTTATCATGCTAGGATTAACAGGAAAAAGCTAAAAATTTCAGAATTGCACCGTGCAATGTGGAGATATTACTGTTTGTGCATTTACAATATTCATTGATTTTTGCCATTGAAAAACATGTTTTTCATATACCAGAAATGTTTAAAGCTACTGACTGAATGAAAGGAGCTGGCATCTCACTCTCTTTGAATCTTCTTTATCATGCTAGGATTAACAGGAAAAAGCTAAAAATTTCAGAATTGCACCGTGCAATGTGGAGATATTACTGTTTGTGCATTTACAATATTCATTGATTTTTGCCATTGAAAAACATGTTTTTCATATACCAGAAATGTTTGAAGCTACTGACTGAATGAAAGGAGCTGGCATCTCACTCTCTTTGAATCTTCTTTATCATGCTAGGATTAACAGGAAAAAGCTAAAAATTTCAGAATTGCACCGTGCAATGTGGAGATATTACTGTTTGTGCATTTACAATATTCATTGATTTTTGCCATTGAAAAACATGTTTTTCATATACCAGAAATGTTTGAAGCTACTGACTGAATGAAAGGAGCTGGCATCTCACTCTGAATCTTCTTTATCATGCTAGGATTAACAGGAAAAAGCTAAAAATTTCAGAATTGCACCGTGCAATGTGGAGATATTACTGTTTGTGCATTTACAATATTCATTGATTTTTGCCATTGAAAAACATGTTTTTCATATACCAGAAATGTTTGAAGCTACTGACTGAATGAAAGGAGCTGGCATCTCACTCTCTTTGAATCTTCTTTATCATGCTAGGATTAGCAGGAAAAAGCAAAAAATTTCAGAATTGCACCTTGCAATGTGGAGATATTACTGTTTGTGCATTTACAATATTCATTGATTTTTGCCATTGAAAAACATGTTTTTCATATACCAGAAATGTTTGAAGCTACTGACTGAATGAAAGGAGCTGGCATCTCACTCTCTTTGAATCTTCTTTATCATGCTAGGATTAACAGGAAAAAGCTAAAAATTTCAGAATTGCACCGTGCAATGTGGAGATATTACTGTTTGTGCATTTACAATATTCATTGATTTTTGCCATTGAAAAACATGTTTTTCATATACCAGAAATGTTTGAAGCTACTGACTGAATGAAAGGAGCTGGCATCTCACTCTCTTTGAATCTTCTTTATCATGCTAGGATTAACAGGAAAAAGCTAAAAATTTCAGAATTGCACCGTGCAATGTGGAGATATTACTGTTTGTGCATTTACAATATTCATTGATTTTTGCCATTGAAAAACATGTTTTTCATATACCAGAAATGTTTGAAGCTACTGACTGAATGAAAGGAGCTGGCATCTCACTCTGAATCTTCTTTATCATGCTAGGATTAGCAGGAAAAAGCAAAAAATTTCAGAATTGCACCTTGCAATGTGGAGATATTACTGTTTGTGCATTTACAATATTCATTGATTTTTGCCATTGAAAAACATGTTTTTCAAATACCAGAAATGTTTGAAGCTACTGACTGAATGAAAGGAGCTGGCATCTCACTCTCTTTGAATCTTCTTTATCATGCTAGGATTAGCAGGAAAAAGCAAAAAATTTCAGAATTGCACCGTGCAATGTGGAGATATTACTGTTTGTGCATTTACAATATTCATTGATTTTTGCCATTGAAAAACATGTTTTTCATATACCAGAAATGTTTGAAGCTACTGACTGAATGAAAGGAGCTGGCATGTCACTCTCTTTGAATCTTCTTTATCATGCTAGGATTAACAGGAAAAAGCTAAAAATTTCAGAATTGCACCGTGCAATGTGGAGATATTACTGTTTGTGCATTTACAATATTCATTGATTTTTGCCATTGAAAAACATGTTTTTCATATACCAGAAATGTTTGAAGCTACTGACTGAATGAAAGGAGCTGGCATCTCACTCTCTTTGAATCTTCTTTATCATGCTAGGATTAACAGGAAAAAGCTAAAAATTTCAGAATTGCACCGTGCAATGTGGAGATATTACTGTTTGTGCATTTACAATATTCATTGATTTTTGCCATTGAAAAACATGTTTTTCATATACCAGAAATGTTTGAAGCTACTGACTGAATGAAAGGAGCTGGCATCTCACTCTCTTTGAATCTTCTTTATCATGCTAGGATTAACAGGAAAAAGCTAAAAATTTCAGAATTGCACCGTGCAATGTGGAGATATTACTGTTTGTGCATTTACAATATTCATTGATTTTTGCCATTGAAAAACATGTTTTTCATATACCAGAAATGTTTGAAGCTACTGACTGAATGAAAGGAGCTGGCATCTCACTCTCTTTGAATCTTCTTTATCATGCTAGGATTAACAGGAAAAAGCTAAAAATTTCAGAATTGCACCGTGCAATGTGGAGATATTACTGTTTGTGCATTTACAATATTCATTGATTTTTGCCATTGAAAAACATGTTTTTCATATACCAGAAATGTTTGAAGCTACTGACTGAATGAAAGGAGCTGGCATCTCACTCTCTTTGAATCTTCTTTATCATGCTAGGATTAGCAGGAAAAAGCAAAAAATTTCAGAATTGCACCTTGCAATGTGGAGATATTACTGTTTGTGCATTTACAATATTCATTGATTTTTGCCATTGAAAAACATGTTTTTCATATACCAGAAATGTTTGAAGCTACTGACTGAATGAAAGGAGCTGGCATCTCACTCTCTTTGAATCTTCTTTATCATGCTAGGATTAACAGGAAAAAGCTAAAAATTTCAGAATTGCACCGTGCAATGTGGAGATATTACTGTTTGTGCATTTACAATATTCATTGATTTTTGCCATTGAAAAACATGTTTTTCATATACCAGAAATGTTTGAAGCTACTGACTGAATGAAAGGAGCTGGCATCTCACTCTCTTTGAATCTTCTTTATCATGCTAGGATTAACAGGAAAAAGCTAAAAATTTCAGAATTGCACCGTGCAATGTGGAGATATTACTGTTTGTGCATTTACAATATTCATTGATTTTTGCCATTGAAAAACATGTTTTTCATATACCAGAAATGTTTGAAGCTACTGACTGAATGAAAGGAGCTGGCATCTCACTCTCTTTGAATCTTCTTTATCATGCTAGGATTAACAGGAAAAAGCTAAAAATTTCAGAATTGCACCGTGCAATGTGGAGATATTACTGTTTGTGCATTTACAATATTCATTGATTTTTGCCATTGAAAAACATGTTTTTCATATACCAGAAATGTTTGAAGCTACTGACTGAATGAAAGGAGCTGGCATCTCACTCTCTTTGAATCTTCTTTATCATGCTAGGATTAACAGGAAAAAGCTAAAAATTTCAGAATTGCACCGTGCAATGTGGAGATATTACTGTTTGTGCATTTACAATATTCATTGATTTTTGCCATTGAAAAACATGTTTTTCATATACCAGAAATGTTTGAAGCTACTGACTGAATGAAAGGAGCTGGCATCTCACTCTCTTTGAATCTTCTTTATCATGCTAGGATTAACAGGAAAAAGCTAAAAATTTCAGAATTGCACCGTGCAATGTGGAGATATTACTGTTTGTGCATTTACAATATTCATTGATTTTTGCCATTGAAAAACATGTTTTTCATATACCAGAAATGTTTGAAGCTACTGACTGAATGAAAGGAGCTGGCATCTCACTCTCTTTGAATCTTCTTTATCATGCTAGGATTAACAGGAAAAAGCTAAAAATTTCAGAATTGCACCTTGCAATGTGGAGATATTACTGTTTGTGCATTTACAATATTCATTGATTTTTGCCATTGAAAAACATGTTTTTCATATACCAGAAATGTTTGAAGCTACTGACTGAATGAAAGGAGCTGGCATCTCACTCTCTTTGAATCTTCTTTATCATGCTAGGATTAACAGGAAAAAGCTAAAAATTTCAGAATTGCACCGTGCAATGTGGAGATATTACTGTTTGTGCATTTACAATATTCATTGATTTTTGCCATTGAAAAACATGTTTTTCATATACCAGAAATGTTTGAAGCTACTGACTGAATGAAAGGAGCTGGCATCTCACTCTCTTTGAATCTTCTTTATCATGCTAGGATTAACAGGAAAAAGCTAAAAATTTCAGAATTGCACCGTGCAATGTGGAGATATTACTGTTTGTGCATTTACAATATTCATTGATTTTTGCCATTGAAAAACATGTTTTTCATATACCAGAAATGTTTGAAGCTACTGACTGAATGAAAGGAGCTGGCATCTCACTCTCTTTGAATCTTCTTTATCATGCTAGGATTAGCAGGAAAAAGCAAAAAATTTCAGAATTGCACCTTGCAATGTGGAGATATTACTGTTTGTGCATTTACAATATTCATTGATTTTTGCCATTGAAAAACATGTTTTTCATATACCAGAAATGTTTGAAGCTACTGACTGAATGAAAGGAGCTGGCATCTCACTCTCTTTGAATCTTCTTTATCATGCTAGGATTAACAGGAAAAAGCTAAAAATTTCAGAATTGCACCGTGCAATGTGGAGATATTACTGTTTGTGCATTTACAATATTCATTGATTTTTGCCATTGAAAAACATGTTTTTCATATACCAGAAATGTTTGAAGCTACGGACTGAATGAAAGGAGCTGGCATCTCACTCTCTTTGAATCTTCTTTATCATGCTAGGATTAACAGGAAAAAGCTAAAAATTTCAGAATTGCACCGTGCAATGTGGAGATATTACTGTTTGTGCATTTACAATATTCATTGATTTTTGCCATTGAAAAACATGTTTTTCATATACCAGAAATGTTTGAAGCTACTGACTGAATGAAAGGAGCTGGCATCTCACTCTCTTTGAATCTTCTTTATCATGCTAGGATTAACAGGAAAAAGCTAAAAATTTCAGAATTGCACCGTGCAATGTGGAGATATTACTGTTTTTGCATTTACAATATTCATTGATTTTTGCCATTGAAAAACGTTTTTCATATACCAGAAATGTTTGAAGCTACTGACTGAATGAAAGGAGCTGGCATCTCACTCTCTTTGAATCTTCTTTATCATGCTAGGATTAGCAGGAAAAAGCAAAAAATTTCAGAATTGCACCTTGCAATGTGGAGATATTACTGTTTGTGCATTTACAATATTCATTGATTTTTGCCATTGAAAAACATGTTTTTCATATACCAGAAATGTTTGAAGCTACTGACTGAATGAAAGGAGCTGGCATCTCACTCTCTTTGAATCTTCTTTATCATGCTAGGATTAGCAGGAAAAAGCAAAAAATTTCAGAATTGCACCTTGCAATGTGGAGATATTACTGTTTGTGCATTTACAATATTCATTGATTTTTGCCATGGAAAAACGTCCAGAAATGTTTGAAGCTACTGACTGAATGAAAGGAGCTGGCATCTCACTCTCTTTGAATCTTCTTTATCATGCTAGGATTAGCAGGAAAAAGCAAAAAATTTCAGAATTGCACCTTGCAATGTGGAGATATTACTGTTTGTGCATTTACAATATTCATTGATTTTTGCCATTGAAAAACATGTTTTTCATATACCAGAAATGTTTGAAGCTACTGACTGAATGAAAGGAGCTGGCATCTCACTCTCTTTGAATCTTCTTTATCATGCTAGGATTAGCAGGAAAAAGCAAAAAATTTCAGAATTGCACCTTGCAATGTGGAGATATTACTGTTTGTGCATTTACAATATTCATTGATTTTTGCCATTGAAAAACATGTTTTTCATATACCAGAAATGTTTGAAGCTACTGACTGAATGAAAGGAGCTGGCATCTCACTCTCTTTGAATCTTCTTTATCATGCTAGGATTAACAGGAAAAAGCAAAAAATTTCAGAATTGCACCTTGCAATGTGGAGATATTACTGTTTGTGCATTTACAATATTCATTGATTTTTGCCATTGAAAAACATGTTTTTCATATACCAGAAATGTTTGAAGCTACTGACTGAATGAAAGGAGCTGGCATCTCACTCTCTTTGAATCTTCTTTATCATGCTAGGATTAGCAGGAAAAAGCAAAAAATTTCAGAATTGCACCTTGCAATGTGGAGATATTACTGTTTGTGCATTTACAATATTCATTGATTTTTGCCATTGAAAAACATGTTTTTCATATACCAGAAATGTTTGAAGCTACTGACTGAATGAAAGGAGCTGGCATCTCACTCTCTTTGAATCTTCTTTATCATGCTAGGATTAACAGGAAAAAGCAAAAAATTTCAGAATTGCACCTTGCAATGTGGAGATATTACTGTTTGTGCATTTACAATATTCATTGATTTTTGCCATTGAAAAACATGTTTTTCATATAGCAGAAATGTTTGAAGCTACTGACTGAATGAAAGGAGCTGGCATCTCACTCTCTTTGAATCTTCTTTATCATGCTAGGATTAACAGGAAAAAGCAAAAAATTTCAGAATTGCACCTTGCAATGTGGAGATATTACTGTTTGTGCATTTACAATATTCATTGATTTTTGCCATTGAAAAACATGTTTTTCATATACCAGAAATGTTTGAAGCTACTGACTGAATGAAAGGAGCTGGCATCTCACTCTCTTTGAATCTTCTTTATCATGCTAGGATTAACAGGAAAAAGCAAAAAATTTCAGAATTGCACCTTGCAATGTGGAGATATTACTGTTTGTGCATTTACAATATTCATTGATTTTTGCCATTGAAAAACGTCCAGAAATGTTTGAAGCTACTGACTGAATGAAAGGAGCTGGCATCTCACTCTCTTTGAATCTTCTTTATCATGCTAGGATTAGCAGGAAAAAGCAAAAAATTTCAGAATTGCACCTTGCAATGTGGAGATATTACTGTTTGTGCATTTACAAAATTCATTGATTTTTGCCATTGAAAAACATGTTTTTCATATACCAGAAATGTTTGAAGCTACTGACTGAATGAAAGGAGCTGGCATCTCACTCTCTTTGAATCTTCTTTATCATGCTAGGATTAGCAGGAAAAAGCAAAAAATTTCAGAATTGCACCTTGCAATGTGGAGATATTACTGTTTGTGCATTTACAATATTCATTGATTTTTGCCATTGAAAAACATGTTTTTCATATACCAGAAATGTTTGAAGCTACTGACTGAATGAAAGGAGCTGGCATCTCACTCTCTTTGAATCTTCTTTATCATGCTAGGATTAACAGGAAAAAGCAAAAAATTTCAGAATTGCACCTTGCAATGTGGAGATATTACTGTTTGTGCATTTACAATATTCATTGATTTTTGCCATTGAAAAACGTCCAGAAATGTTTGAAGCTACGGACTGAATGAAAGGAGCTGGCATCTCACTCTCTTTGAATCTTCTTTATCATGCTAGGATTAACAGGAAAAAGCTAAAAATTTCAGAATTGCACCTTGCAATGTGGAGATATTACTGTTTGTGCATTTACAATATTCATTGATTTTTGCCATTGAAAAACATGTTTTTCATATACCAGAAATGTTTGAAGCTACTGACTGAAAGGAGCTGGCATCTCACTCTCTTTGAATCTTCTTTATCATGCTAGGATTAGCAGGAAAAAGCAAAAAATTTCAGAATTGCACCTTGCAATGTGGAGATATTACTGTTTGTGCATTTACAATATTCATTGATTTTTGCCATTGAAAAACATGTTTTTCATATACCAGAAATGTTTGAAGCTACTGACTGAATGAAAGGAGCTGGCATCTCACTCTCTTTGAATCTTCTTTATCATGCTAGGATTAGCAGGAAAAAGCAAAAAATTTCAGAATTGCACCTTGCAATGTGGAGATATTACTGTTTGTGCATTTACAATATTCATTGATTTTTGCCATTGAAAAACATGTTTTTCATATACCAGAAATGTTTGAAGCTACTGACTGAATGAAAGGAGCTGGCATCTCACTCTCTTTGAATCTTCTTTATCATGCTAGGATTAACAGGAAAAAGCAAAAAATTTCAGAATTGCACCTTGCAATGTGGAGATATTACTGTTTGTGCATTTACAATATTCATTGATTTTTGCCATTGAAAAACGTCCAGAAATGTTTGAAGCTACTGACTGAATGAAAGGAGCTGGCATCTCACTCTCTTTGAATCTTCTTTATCATGCTAGGATTAGCAGGAAAAAGCAAAAAATTTCATAATTGCACCTTGCAATGTGGAGATATTACTGTTTGTGCATTTACAATATTCATTGATTTTTGCCATTGAAAAACATGTTTTTCATATACCAGAAATGTTTGAAGCTACTGACTGAATGAAAGGAGCTGTCATCTCACTCTTTGAATCTTCTTTATCATGCTAGGATTAGCAGGAAAAAGCAAAAAATTTCAGAATTGCACCTTGCAATGTGGAGATATTACTGTTTGTGCATTTACAATATTCATTGATTTTTGTCATTGAAAAACATGTTTTTCATATACCAGAAATGTTTGAAGCTACTGACTGAATGAAAGGAGCTGGCATCTCACTCTCTTTGAATCTTCTTTATCATGCTAGGATTAACAGGAAAAAGCAAAAAATTTCAGAATTGCACCTTGCAATGTGGAGATATTACTGTTTGTGCATTTACAATATTCATTGATTTTTGCCATGGAAAAACGTCCAGAAATGTTTGAAGCTACTGACTGAATGAAAGGAGCTGGCATCTCACTCTCTTTGAATCTTCTTTATCATGCTAGGATTAGCAGGAAAAAGCAAAAAATTTCAGAATTGCACCTTGCAATGTGGAGATATTACTGTTTGTGCATTTACAATATTCATTGATTTTTGCCATTGAAAAACATGTTTTTCATATACCAGAAATGTTTGAAGCTACTGACTGAATGAAAGGAGCTGGCATCTCACTCTCTTTGAATCTTCTTTATCATGCTAGGATTAGCAGGAAAAAGCAAAAAATTTCAGAATTGCACCTTGCAATGTGGAGATATTACTGTTTGTGCATTTACAATATTCATTGATTTTTGCCATTGAAAAACATGTTTTTCATATACCAGAAATGTTTGAAGCTACTGACTGAATGAAAGGAGCTGGCATCTCACTCTCTTTGAATCTTCTTTATCATGCTAGGATTAACAGGAAAAAGCAAACAATTTCAGAATTGCACCTTGCAATGTGGAGATATTACTGTTTGTGCATTTACAATATTCATTGATTTTTGCCATTGAAAAACATGTTTTTCATATACCAGAAATGTTTGAAGCTACTGACTGAATGAAAGGAGCTGGCATCTCACTCTCTTTGAATCTTCTTTATCATGCTAGGATTAACAGGAAAAAGCAAAACATTTCAGAATTGCACCTTGCAATGTGGAGATATTACTGTTTGTGCATTTACAATATTCATTGATTTTTGCCATTGAAAAACGTCCAGAAATGTTTGAAGCTACTGACTGAATGAAAGGAGCTGGCATCTCACTCTCTTTGAATCTTCTTTATCATGCTAGGATTAGCAGGAAAAAGCAAAAAATTTCAGAATTGCACCTTGCAATGTGGAGATATTACTGTTTGTGCATTTACAAAATTCATTGATTTTTGCCATTGAAAAACATGTTTTTCATATACCAGAAATGTTTGAAGCTACTGATGAATGAAAGGAGCTGGCATCTCACTCTCTTTGAATCTTCTTTATCATGCTAGGATTAGCAGGAAAAAGCAAAAAATTTCAGAATTGCACCTTGCAATGTGGAGATATTACTGTTTGTGCATTTACAATATTCATTGATTTTTGCCATTGAAAAACATGTTTTTCATATACCAGAAATGTTTGAAGCTACTGACTGAATGAAAGGAGCTGGCATCTCACTCTCTTTGAATCTTCTTTCTCATGCTAGGATTAACAGGAAAAAGCTAAAAATTTCAGAATTGCACCTTGCAATGTGGAGATATTACTGTTTGTGCATTTACAATATTCATTGATTTTTGCCATTGAAAAACATGTTTTTCATATACCAGAAATGTTTGAAGCTACTGACTGAAAGGAGCTGGCATCTCACTCTCTTTGAATCTTCTTTATCATGCTAGGATTAGCAGGAAAAAGCAAAAAATTTCAGAATTGCACCTTGCAATGTGGAGATATTACTGTTTGTGCATTTACAATATTCATTGATTTTTGCCATTGAAAAACATGTTTTTCATATACCAGAAATGTTTGAAGCTACTGACTGAATGAAAGGAGCTGGCATCTCACTCTCTTTGAATCTTCTTTATCATGCTAGGATTAGCAGGAAAAAGCAAAAAATTTCAGAATTGCACCTTGCAATGTGGAGATATTACTGTTTGTGCATTTACAATATTCATTGATTTTTGCCATTGAAAAACATGTTTTTCATATACCAGAAATGTTTGAAGCTATGACTGAATGAAAGGAGCTGGCATCTCACTCTCTTTGAATCTTCTTTATCATGATAGGATTAACAGGAAAAAGCAAAAAATTTCAGAATTGCACCTTGCAATGTGGAGATATTACTGTTTGTGCATTTACAATATTCATTGATTTTTGCCATTGAAAAACATGTTTTTCATATACCAGAAATGTTTGAAGCTACTGACTGAATGAAAGGAGCTGGCATCTCACTCTCTTTGAATCTTCTTTATCATGCTAGGATTAACAGGAAAAAGCAAAAAAATTCAGAATTGCACCTTGCAATGTGGAGATATTACTGTTTGTGCATTTACAATATTCATTGATTTTTGCCATTGAAAAACGTCCAGAAATGTTTGAAGCTACTGACTGAATGAAAGGAGCTGGCATCTCACTCTCTTTGAATCTTCTTTATCATGCTAGGATTAGCAGGAAAAAGCAAAAAATTTCAGAATTGCACCTTGCAATGGCAAAAATCAATGAATATTGTAAATGCACAAACTAATATCTCCACATTGCAAGGTGCAATTCTGAAATTTTTTGCTTTTTCCTGTTAATCCTAGCATGATAAAGAAGATTCAAAGAGAGTGAGATGCCAGCTCCTTTCATTCAGTCAGTAGCTTCAAACATTTCTGGTATATGAAAAACATGTTTTTCAATGGCAAAATTCAATGAATATTGTAAATGCACAAACAGTAATATCTCCACATTGCAAGGTGCAATTCTGAAATTTTTTGCTTTTTCCTGTTAATCCTAGCACGATAAAGAAGATTCAAAGAGAGTGAGATGCCAGCTCCTTTCATTCAGTCAGTAGCTTCAAACATTTCTGGTATATGAAAAACATGTTTTTCAATGGCAAAAATCAATGAATATTGTAAATGCACAAACAGTAATATCTCCACATTGCAAGGTGCAATTCTGAAATTTTTTGCTTTTTCCTGCTAATCCTAGCATGATAAAGAAGATTCAAAGAGAGTGAGATGCCAGCTCCTTTCATTCAGTCAGTAGCTTCAAACATTTCTGGACGTTTTTCAATGGCAAAAATCAATGAATATTGTAAATGCACAAACAGTAATATCTCCACATTGCAAGGTGCAATTCTGAAATTTTTTGCTTTTTCCTGTTAATCCTAGCATGATAAAGAAGATTCAAAGAGAGTGAGATGCCAGCTCCTTTCATTCAGTCAGTAGCTTCAAACATTTCTGGTATATGAAAAACATGTTTTTCAATGGCAAAAATCAATGAATATTGGAAATGCACAAACAGTAATATCTCCACATTGCAAGGTGCAATTCTGAAATTTTTTGCTTTTTCCTGCTAATCCTAGCATGATAAAGAAGATTCAAAGAGAGTGAGATGCCAGCTCCTTTCATTCAGTCAGTAGCTTCAAACATTTCTGGTATATGAAAAACATGTTTTTCAATGGCAAAAATCAATGAATATTGTAAATGCACAAACAGTAATATCTCCACATTGCAAGGTGCAATTCTGAAATTTTTTGCTTTTTCCTGCTAATCCTAGCATGATAAAGAAGATTCAAAGAGAGTGAGATGCCAGCTCCTTTCATTCAGTCAGTAGCTTCAAACATTTCTGGTATATGAATAACATGATGTTTTTCAATGGCAAAAATCAATGAATATTGTAAATGCACAAACAGTAATATCTCCACATTGCAAGGTGCAATTCTGAAATTTTTTGCTTTTTCCTGCTAATCCTAGCATGATAAAGAAGATTCAAAGAGAGTGAGATGCCAGCTCCTTTCATTCAGTCAGTAGCTTCAAACATTTCTGGACGTTTTTCAATGGCAAAAATCAATGAATATTGTAAATGCACAAACAGTAATATCTCCACATTGCAAGGTGCAATTCTGAAATTTTTTGCTTTTTCCTGTTAATCCTAGCATGATAAAGAAGATTCAAAGAGAGTGAGATGCCAGCTCCTTTCATTCAGTCAGTAGCTTCAAACATTTCTGGTATATGAAAAACATGTTTTTCAATGGCAAAAATCAATGAATATTGTAAATGCACAAACAGTAATATCTCCACATTGCAAGGTGCAATTCTGAAATGTTTTCCTTTTTCCTGCTAATCCTAGCATGATAAAGAAGATTCAAAGAGAGTGAGATGCCAGCTCCTTTCATTCAGCCAGTAGCTTCAAACATTTCTGGTATATGAAAAACATGTTTTTCAATGGCAAAAATCAATGAATATTGTAAATGCACAAACAGTAATATCTCCACATTGCAAGGTGCAATTCGGAAATTTTTTGCTTTTTCCTGCTAATCCTAGCATGATAAAGAAGATTCAAAGAGAGTGAGATGCCAGCTCCTTTCATTCAGTCAGTAGCTTCAAACATTTCTGGTATATGAATAACATGATGTTTTTCAATTGCAAAAATCAATGAATATTGTAAATGCACAAACAGTAATATCTCCACATTGCAAGGTGCAATTCTGAAATTTTTTGCTTTTTCCTGCTAATCCTAGCATGATAAAGAAGATTCAAAGAGAGTGAGATGCCAGCTCCTTTCATTCAGTCAGTAGCTTCAAACATTTCTGGACGTTTTTCAATGGCAAAAATCAATGAATATTGTAAATGCACAAACAGTAATATCTCCACATTGCAAGGTGCAATTCTGAAATTTTTTGCTTTTTCCTGTTAATCCTAGCATGATAAAGAAGATTCAAAGAGAGTGAGATGCCAGCTCCTTTCATTCAGTCAGTAGCTTCAAACATTTCTGGTATATGAAAAACATGTTTTTCAATGGCAAAAATCAATGAATATTGTAAATGCACAAACAGTAATATCTCCACATTGCAAGGTGCAATTCTGAAATTTTTTGCTTTTTCCTGTTAATCCTAGCATGATAAAGAAGATTCAAAGAGAGTGAGATGCCAGCTCCTTTCATTCAGTCAGTAGCTTCAAACATTTCTGGTATATGAAAAACATGTTTTTCAATGGCAAAAATCAATGAATATTGTAAATGCACAAACAGTAATATCTCCACATTGCAAGGTGCAATTCTGAAATTTTTTGCTTTTTCCTCTAATCCTAGCATGATAAAGAAGATTCAAAGAGAGTGAGATGCCAGCTCCTTTCATTCAGTCAGTAGCTTCAAACATTTCTGGACGTTTTTCAATGGCAAAAATCAATGAATATTGTAAATGCACAAACAGTAATATCTCCACATTGCAAGGTGCAATTCTGAAATTTTTTGCTTTTTCCTGTTAATCCTAGCATGATAAAGAAGATTCAAAGAGAGTGAGATGCCAGCTCCTTTCATTCAGTCAGTAGCTTCAAACATTTCTGGTATATGAAAAACATGTTTTTCAATGGCAAAAATCAATGAATATTGTAAATGCACAAACAGTAATATCTCCACATTGCAAGGTGCAATTCTGAAATTTTTTGCTTTTTCCTGCTAATCCTAGCATGATAAAGAAGATTCAAAGAGAGTGAGATGCCAGCTCCTTTCATTCAGTCAGTAGCTTCAAACATTTCTGGTATATGAAAAACATGTTTTTCAATGGCAAAAGTCAATGAATATTGTAAATGCACAAACAGTAATATCTCCACATTGCAAGGTGCAATTCTGAAATTTTTTGCTTTTTCCTGCTAATCCTAGCATGATAAAGAAGATTCAAAGAGAGTGAGATGCCAGCTCCTTTCATTCAGTCAGTAGCTTCAAACATTTCTGGTATATGAAAAACATGTTTTTCAATGGCAAAAATCAATGAATATTGTAAATGCACAAACAGTAATATCTCCACATTGCAAGGCGCAATTCTGAAATTTTTTGCTTTTTCCTGCTCCTCTTAGCATGATAAAGAAGATTCAAAGAGAGTGATATGCCAGCTCCTTTCATTCAGTCAGTAGCTTCAATCATTTCTGGACGTTTTTCAATGGCAAAAATCAATGAATATTGTAAATGCACAAACAGTAATTTCTCCGCATTGCAAGGTGCAATTCTGAAATTTTTTGCTTTTTCCTGCTCCTCTTAGCATGATAAAGAAGATTCAAAGAGAGTGAGGTGCCAGCTCCTTTCACTCAGTCAGTAGCTTCAAACATTTCTGGTATATGAATAACATGTTTTTCAATGGCAAAAATCAATGAATATTGTAAATGCACAAACAGTAATTTCTCCGCATTGCAAGGTGCAATTCTGAAATTTTTTGCTTTTTCCTGCTCCTCTTAACATGATAAAGAAGATTCAAAGAGAGTGAGATGCCAGCTCCTTTCATTCAGTCAGTAGCTTCAATCATTTCTGGACGTTTTTCAATGGCAAAAATCAATGAATATTGTAAATGCACAAACTGTAATTTCTCCGCATTGCAAGGTGCAATTCTGAAATTTTTTGCTTTTTCCTGCTCCTCTTAGCATGATAAAGAAGATTCAAAGAGAGTGAGATGCCAGCTCCTTTCATTCAGTCAGTAGCTTCAAACATTTCTGGTATATGAATAACATGATGTTTTTCAATGGCAAAAATCAATGAATATTGTAAATGCACAAACAGTAATATCTCCACATTGCAAGGTGCAATTCTGAAATTTTTTGCTTTTTCCTGTTAATCCTAGCATGATAAAGAAGATTCAAAGAGAGTGAGATGCCAGCTCCTTTCATTCAGTCAGTAGCTTCAAACATTTCTGGTATATGAAAAACATGTTTTTCAATGGCAAAAATCAATGAATATTGTAAATGCACAAACAGTAATATCTCCACATTGCAAGGTGCAATTCGGAAATTTTTTGCTTTTTCCTGCTAATCCTAGCATGATAAAGAAGATTCAAAGAGAGTGAGATGCCAGCTCCTTTCATTCAGTCAGTAGCTTCAAACATTTCTGGTATATGAATAACATGATGTTTTTCAATTGCAAAAATCAATGAATATTGTAAATGCACAAACAGTAATATCTCCACATTGCAAGGTGCAATTCTGAAATTTTTTGCTTTTTCCTGCTAATCCTAGCATGATAAAGAAGATTCAAAGAGAGTGAGATGCCAGCTCCTTTCATTCAGTCAGTAGCTTCAAACATTTCTGGACGTTTTTCAATGGCAAAAATCAATGAATATTGTAAATGCACAAACAGTAATATCTCCACATTGAAAGGTGCAATTCTGAAATTTTTTGCTTTTTCCTGTTAATCCTAGCATGATAAAGAAGATTCAAAGAGAGTGAGATGCCAGCTCCTTTCATTCAGTCAGTAGCTTCAAACATTTCTGGTATATGAAAAACATGTTTTTCAATGGCAAAAATCAATGAATATTGTAAATGCACAAACAGTAATATCTCCACATTGCAAGGTGCAATTCTGAAATTTTTTGCTTTTTCCTGTTAATCCTAGCATGATAAAGAAGATTCAAAGAGAGTGAGATGCCAGCTCCTTTCATTCAGTCAGTAGCTTCAAACATTTCTGGTATATGAAAAACATGTTTTTCAATGGCAAAAATCAATGAATATTGTAAATGCACAAACAGTAATATCTCCACATTGCAAGGTGCAATTCTGAAATTTTTTGCTTTTTCCTGCTAATCCTAGCATGATAAAGAAGATTCAAAGAGAGTGAGATGCCAGCTCCTTTCATTCAGTCAGTAGCTTCAAACATTTCTGGACGTTTTTCAATGGCAAAAATCAATGAATATTGTAAATGCACAAACAGTAATATCTCCACATTGCAAGGTGCAATTCTGAATTTTTTTGCTTTTTCCTGTTAATCCTAGCATGATAAAGAAGATTCAAAGAGAGTGAGATGCCAGCTCCTTTCATTCAGTCAGTAGCTTCAAACATTTCTGGTATATGAAAAACATGTTTTTCAATGGCAAAAATCAATGAATATTGTAAATGCACAAACAGTAATATCTCCACATTGCAAGGTGCAATTCTGAAATTTTTTGCTTTTTCCTGCTAATCCTAGCATGATAAAGAAGATTCAAAGAGAGTGAGATGCCAGCTCCTTTCATTCAGTCAGTAGCTTCAAACATTTCTGGTATATGAAAAACATGTTTTTCAATGGCAAAAGTCAATGAATATTGTAAATGCACAAACAGTAATATCTCCACATTGCAAGGTGCAATTCTGAAATTTTTTGCTTTTTCCTGCTAATCCTAGCATGATAAAGAAGATTTAAAGAGAGTGAGATGCCAGCTCCTTTCATTCAGTCAGTAGCTTCAAACATTTCTGGTATATGAAAAACATGTTTTTCAATGGCAAAAATCAATGAATATTGTAAATGCACAAACAGTAATATCTCCACATTGCAAGGCGCAATTCTGAAATTTTTTGCTTTTTCCTGCTCCTCTTAGCATGATAAAGAAGATTCAAAGAGAGTGAGATGCCAGCTCCTTTCATTCAGTCAGTAGCTTCAATCATTTCTGGACGTTTTTCAATGGCAAAAATCAATGAATATTGTAAATGCACAAACAGTAATTTCTCCGCATTGCAAGGTGCAATTCTGAAATTTTTTGCTTTTTCCTGCTCCTCTTAGCATGATAAAGAAGATTCAAAGAGAGTGAGGTGCCAGCTCCTTTCATTCAGTCAGTAGCTTCAAACATTTCTGGTATATGAATAACATGTTTTTCAATGGCAAAAATCAATTAATATTGTAAATGCACAAACAGTAATTTCTCCGCATTGCAAGGTGCAATTCTGAAATTTTTTGCTTTTTCCTGCTCCTCTTAGCATGATAAAGAAGATTCAAAGAGAGTGAGATGCCAGCTCCTTTCATTCAGTCAGTAGCTTCAATCATTTCTGGACGTTTTTCAATGGCAAAAATCAATGAATATTGTAAATGCACAAACAGTAATTTCTCCGCATTGCAAGGTGCAATTCTGAAATTTTTTGCTTTTTCCTGCTCCTCTTAACATGATAAAGAAGATTCAAAGAGAGTGAGATGCCAGCTCCTTTCATTCAGTCAGTAGCTTCAATCATTTCTGGACGTTTTTCAATGGCAAAAATCAATGAATATTGTAAATGCACAAACTGTAATTTCTCCGCATTGCAAGGTGCAATTCTGAATTTTTTTCTTTTTCCTGCTCCTCTTAGCATGATAAAGAAGATTCAAAGAGAGTGAGATGCCAGCTCCTTTCATTCAGTCAGTAGCTTCAATCATTTCTGGACGTTTTTCAATGGCAAAAATCAATGAATATTGTAAATGCACAAACAGTAATTTCTGTGCATTGCAAGGTGCAATTCTGAAATTTTTTGCTTTTTCCTGCTCCTCTTAGCATGGTAAAGAAGATTCAAAGAGAGTGAGATGCCAGCTCCTTTCATTCAGTCAGTAGCTTCAAACATTTCTGGTATATGAATAACATGATGTTTTTCAATGACAAAAATCAATGAATATTGTAAATGCACAAACAGTAATTTCTCCGCATTGCAAGGTGCAAGTCTGAAATTTTTTGCTTTTTCCTGCTCCTCTTAGCATGATAAAGAAGATTCAAAGAGAGTGAGATGCCAGCTCCTTTCATTCAGTTAGTAGCTTCAATCATTTCTGGACGTTTTTCAATGGCAAAAATCAATGAATATTGTAAATGCACAAACTGTAATTTCTCCGCATTGCAAGGTGCAATTCTGAAATTTTTTGCTTTTTCCTGCTCCCCTTAGCATGATAAAGAAGATTCAAAGAGAGTGAGATGCCAGCTCCTTTCATTCAGTCAGTAGCTTCAATCATTTCTGGACGTTTTTCAATGGCAAAAATCAATGAATATTGTAAATGCACAAACAGTAATTTCTCCGCATTGCAAGGTGCAGTTCTGAAATTTTTTGCTTTTTCCTGCTCCTCTTAGCATGGTAAAGAATACTCAAAGAGAGTGAGATGCCAGCTCCTTTCATTCAGTCAGTAGCTTCAAACATTTCTGGTATATGAATAACATGATGTTTTTCAATGGCAAAAATCAATGAATATTGTAAATGCACAAACAGTAATTTCTCCGCATTGCAAGGTGCAAGTCTGAAATTTTTTGCTTTTTCCTGCTCCTCTTAGCATGATAAAGAAGATTCAAAGAGAGTGAGATGCCAGCTCCTTTCATTCAGTCAGTAGCTTCAAACATTTCTGGTATATGAATAACATGATGTTTTTCAATGGCAAAAATCAATGAATATTGTAAATGCACAAACAGTAATTTCTTCGCATTGCAAGGTGCAATTCTGAAATTTTTTGCTTTTTCCTGCTCCTCTTAGCATGATAAAGAAGATTCAAAGAGAGTGAGATGCCAGCTCCTTTCATTCAGTCAGTAGCTTCAATCATTTCTGGACGTTTTTCAATGGCAAAAATCAATGAATATTGTAAATGCACAAACAGTAATTTCTCCGCATTGCAAGGTGCAATTCTGAAATTTTTTGCTTTTTCCTGCTCCTCTTAGCATGATAAAGAAGATTCAAAGAGAGTGAGATGTCAGCTCCTTTCATTCAGTCAGTAGCTTCAAACATTTCTGGTATATGAATAACATGATGTTTTTCAATGGCAAAAATCAATGGATATTGTAAATGCACAAACAGTAATTTCTCCGCATTGCAAGGTGCAATTCTGAAATTTTTTGCTTTTTCCTGCTCCTCTTAGCATGATAAAGAAGATTCAAAGAGAGTGAGATGCCAGCTCCTTTCATTCAGTCAGTAGCTTCAATCATTTCTGGACGTTTTTCAATGGCAAAAATCAATGAATATTGTAAATGCACAAACAGCAATTTCTCCGCATTGCAAGGTGCAATTCTGAAATTTTTTGCTTTTTCCTGCTCCTCTTAGCATGATAAAGAAGATTCAAAGAGAGTGAGATGCCAGCTCCTTTCATTCAGTCAGTAGCTTCAAACATTTCTGGTATATGAATAACATGATGTTTTTCAATGGCAAAAATCAATGAATATTGTAAATGCACAAACAGTAATTTCTCCGCATTGCAAGGTGCAATTCTGAAATTTTTTGCTTTTTCCTGCTCCTCTTAGCATGATAAAGAAGATTCAAAGAGAGTGAGATGCCAGCTCCTTTCGTTCAGTCAGTAGCTTCAATCATTTCTGGACGTTTTTCAATGGCAAAAATCATTGAATATTATAAATGCACAAACAGTAATTTCTCCGCATTGCAAGGTGAAATTCTGAAATTTTTTACTTTTTCCTGCTCCTCTTAGCATGATAAATAAGATTCAAAGAGAGTGAGATGCCAGCTCCTTTCATTCAGTCAGTAGCTTCAATCATTTCTGGTATATGAATAACATGATGTTTTTCAATGGCAAAAATCAATGAATATTGTAAATGCACAAACAGTAATTTCTCCGCATTGCAAGGTGCAATTCTGAAATTTTTTGCTTTTTCCTGCTCCTCGTAGCATGATAAAGAAGATTCAAAGAGAGTGAGATGCCAGCTCCTTTCATTCAGTCAGTAGCTTCAAACATTTCTGGGCGTTTTTCAATGGCAAAAATCAATGAATATTGTAAATGCACAAACAGTAATTTCTCCGCATTGCAAGGTGCAATTCTGAAATTTTTTGCTTTTTCCTGCTCCTCGTAGCATGATAAAGAAGATTCAAAGAGAGTGAGATGCCAGCTCCTTTCATTCAGTCAGTAGCTTCAATCATTTCTGGACGTTTTTCAATGGCAAAAATCAATGAATATTGTAAATGCACAAACAGTAATTTCTCCGCATTGCAAGGTGCAATTCTGAAATTTTTTGCTTTTTCCTGCTCCTCTTAGCATGATAAAGAAGATTCAAAGAGAGTGAGATGCCAGCTCCTTTCATTCAGTCAGTAGCTTCAATCATTTCTGGACGTTTTTCAATGGCAAAAATCAATGAATATTGTTAATGCACAAACAGTAATTTCTCCGCATTGCAAGGTGCAATTCTGAAATTTTTTGCTTTTTCCTGCTCCTCTTACAATGATAAAGAAGATTCAAAGAGAGTGAGATGCCAGCTCCTTTCATTCAGTCAGTAGCTTCAATCATTTCTGGACGTTTTTCAATGGCAAAAATCAATGAATATTGTAAATGCACAAACAGTAATTTCTCCGCATTGCAAGGTGCAATTCTGAAATTTTTTGCTTTTTCCTGCTCCTCTTAGCATGATAAAGAAGATTCAAAGAGAGTGAGATGCCAGCTCCTTTCATTCAGTCAGTAGCTTCAAACATTTCTGGTATATGAATAACATGATGTTTTTCAATGGCAAAAATCAATGAATATTGTAAATGCACAAACAGTAATTTATCCGCATTGCAAGGTGCAATTCTGAAATTTTTTGCTTTTTCCTGCTCCTCTTAGCATGATAAAGAAGATTCAAAGAGAGTGAGATGCCAGCTCCTTTTGTTCAGTCAGTAGCTTCAATCATTTCTGGACGTTTTTCAATGGCAAAAATCATTGAATATTATAAATGCACAAACAGTAATTTCTCCGCATTGCAAGGTGCAATTCTGAAATTTTTTACTTTTTCCTGCTCCTCTTAGCATGATAAAGAAGATTCAAAGAGAGTGAGATGCCAGCTCCTTTCATTCAGTCAGTAGCTTCAATCATTTCTGGTATATGAATAACATGATGTTTTTCAATGGCAAAAATCAATGAATATTGTAAATGCACAAACAGTAATTTCTCCGCATTGCAAGGTGCAATTCTGAAATTTTTTACTTTTTCCTGCTCCTCTTAGCATGATAAAGAAGATTCAAAGAGAGTGAGATGACAGCTCCTTTCATTCAGTCAGTAGCTTCAATCATTTCTGGACGTTTTTCAATGGCAAAAATCAATGAATATTGTAAATGCACAAACAGTAATTTCTCCGCATTGCAAGGTGCAATTCTGAAATTTTTTGCTTTTTCCTGCTCTTCTTAGCATGATAAACAAGATTCAAAGAGAGTGAGATGCCAGCTCCTTTCATTCAGTCAGTAGCTTCAATCATTTCTGGACGTTTTTCAATGGCAAAAATCAATGAATATTGTAAATGCACAAACAGTAATTTCTCCGCATTGCAAGGTGCAATTCTGAAATTTTTTGCTTTTTCTGTTAATCCTAGCATGATAAAGAAGATTCAAAGAGAGTGAGATGCCAGCTCCTTTCATTCAGTCAGTAGCTTCAAACATTTCTGGTATATGAAAAACATGTTTTTCAATGGCAAAAATCAATGAATATTGTAAATGCACAAACAGTAATATCTCCACATTGCAAGGTGCAATTCGGAAATTTTTTGCTTTTTCCTGCTAATCCTAGCATGATAAAGAAGATTCAAAGAGAGTGAGATGCCAGCTCCTTTCATTCAGTCAGTAGCTTCAAACATTTCTGGTATATGAATAACATGATGTTTTTCAATTGCAAAAATCAATGAATATTGTAAATGCACAAACAGTAATATCTCCACATTGCAAGGTGCAATTCTGAAATTTTTTGCTTTTTCCTGCTAATCCTAGCATGATAAAGAAGATTCAAAGAGAGTGAGATGCCAGCTCCTTTCATTCAGTCAGTAGCTTCAAACATTTCTGGACGTTTTTCAATGGCAAAAATCAATGAATATTGTAAATGCACAAACAGTAATATCTCCACATTGAAAGGTGCAATTCTGAAATTTTTTGCTTTTTCCTGTTAATCCTAGCATGATAAAGAAGATTCAAAGAGAGTGAGATGCCAGCTCCTTTCATTCAGTCAGTAGCTTCAAACATTTCTGGTATATGAAAAACATGTTTTTCAATGGCAAAAATCAATGAATATTGTAAATGCACAAACAGTAATATCTCCACATTGCAAGGTGCAATTCTGAAATTTTTTGCTTTTTCCTGTTAATCCTAGCATGATAAAGAAGATTCAAAGAGAGTGAGATGCCAGCTCCTTTCATTCAGTCAGTAGCTTCAAACATTTCTGGTATATGAAAAACATGTTTTTCAATGGCAAAAATCAATGAATATTGTAAATGCACAAACAGTAATATCTCCACATTGCAAGGTGCAATTCTGAAATTTTTTGCTTTTTCCTGCTAATCCTAGCATGATAAAGAAGATTCAAAGAGAGTGAGATGCCAGCTCCTTTCATTCAGTCAGTAGCTTCAAACATTTCTGGACGTTTTTCAATGGCAAAAATCAATGAATATTGTAAATGCACAAACAGTAATATCTCCACATTGCAAGGTGCAATTCTGAATTTTTTTGCTTTTTCCTGTTAATCCTAGCATGATAAAGAAGATTCAAAGAGAGTGAGATGCCAGCTCCTTTCATTCAGTCAGTAGCTTCAAACATTTCTGGTATATGAAAAACATGTTTTTCAATGGCAAAAATCAATGAATATTGTAAATGCACAAACAGTAATATCTCCACATTGCAAGGTGCAATTCTGAAATTTTTTGCTTTTTCCTGCTAATCCTAGCATGATAAAGAAGATTCAAAGAGAGTGAGATGCCAGCTCCTTTCATTCAGTCAGTAGCTTCAAACATTTCTGGTATATGAAAAACATGTTTTTCAATGGCAAAAGTCAATGAATATTGTAAATGCACAAACAGTAATATCTCCACATTGCAAGGTGCAATTCTGAAATTTTTTGCTTTTTCCTGCTAATCCTAGCATGATAAAGAAGATTTAAAGAGAGTGAGATGCCAGCTCCTTTCATTCAGTCAGTAGCTTCAAACATTTCTGGTATATGAAAAACATGTTTTTCAATGGCAAAAATCAATGAATATTGTAAATGCACAAACAGTAATATCTCCACATTGCAAGGCGCAATTCTGAAATTTTTTGCTTTTTCCTGCTCCTCTTAGCATGATAAAGAAGATTCAAAGAGAGTGAGATGCCAGCTCCTTTCATTCAGTCAGTAGCTTCAATCATTTCTGGACGTTTTTCAATGGCAAAAATCAATGAATATTGTAAATGCACAAACAGTAATTTCTCCGCATTGCAAGGTGCAATTCTGAAATTTTTTGCTTTTTCCTGCTCCTCTTAGCATGATAAAGAAGATTCAAAGAGAGTGAGGTGCCAGCTCCTTTCATTCAGTCAGTAGCTTCAAACATTTCTGGTATATGAATAACATGTTTTTCAATGGCAAAAATCAATTAATATTGTAAATGCACAAACAGTAATTTCTCCGCATTGCAAGGTGCAATTCTGAAATTTTTTGCTTTTTCCTGCTCCTCTTAGCATGATAAAGAAGATTCAAAGAGAGTGAGATGCCAGCTCCTTTCATTCAGTCAGTAGCTTCAATCATTTCTGGACGTTTTTCAATGGCAAAAATCAATGAATATTGTAAATGCACAAACAGTAATTTCTCCGCATTGCAAGGTGCAATTCTGAAATTTTTTGCTTTTTCCTGCTCCTCTTAACATGATAAAGAAGATTCAAAGAGAGTGAGATGCCAGCTCCTTTCATTCAGTCAGTAGCTTCAATCATTTCTGGACGTTTTTCAATGGCAAAAATCAATGAATATTGTAAATGCACAAACTGTAATTTCTCCGCATTGCAAGGTGCAATTCTGAATTTTTTTCTTTTTCCTGCTCCTCTTAGCATGATAAAGAAGATTCAAAGAGAGTGAGATGCCAGCTCCTTTCATTCAGTCAGTAGCTTCAATCATTTCTGGACGTTTTTCAATGGCAAAAATCAATGAATATTGTAAATGCACAAACAGTAATTTCTGTGCATTGCAAGGTGCAATTCTGAAATTTTTTGCTTTTTCCTGCTCCTCTTAGCATGGTAAAGAAGATTCAAAGAGAGTGAGATGCCAGCTCCTTTCATTCAGTCAGTAGCTTCAAACATTTCTGGTATATGAATAACATGATGTTTTTCAATGACAAAAATCAATGAATATTGTAAATGCACAAACAGTAATTTCTCCGCATTGCAAGGTGCAAGTCTGAAATTTTTTGCTTTTTCCTGCTCCTCTTAGCATGATAAAGAAGATTCAAAGAGAGTGAGATGCCAGCTCCTTTCATTCAGTTAGTAGCTTCAATCATTTCTGGACGTTTTTCAATGGCAAAAATCAATGAATATTGTAAATGCACAAACTGTAATTTCTCCGCATTGCAAGGTGCAATTCTGAAATTTTTTGCTTTTTCCTGCTCCCCTTAGCATGATAAAGAAGATTCAAAGAGAGTGAGATGCCAGCTCCTTTCATTCAGTCAGTAGCTTCAATCATTTCTGGACGTTTTTCAATGGCAAAAATCAATGAATATTGTAAATGCACAAACAGTAATTTCTCCGCATTGCAAGGTGCAATTCTGAAATTTTTTGCTTTTTCCTGCTCCTCTTAGCATGGTAAAGAATACTCAAAGAGAGTGAGATGCCAGCTCCTTTCATTCAGTCAGTAGCTTCAAACATTTCTGGTATATGAATAACATGATGTTTTTCAATGGCAAAAATCAATGAATATTGTAAATGCACAAACAGTAATTTCTCCGCATTGCAAGGTGCAAGTCTGAAATTTTTTGCTTTTTCCTGCTCCTCTTAGCATGATAAAGAAGATTCAAAGAGATTGAGATGCCAGCTCCTTTCATTCAGTCAGTAGCTTCAAACATTTCTGGTATATGAATAACATGATGTTTTTCAATGGCAAAAATCAATGAATATTGTAAATGCACAAACAGTAATTTCTTCGCATTGCAAGGTGCAATTCTGAAATTTTTTGCTTTTTCCTGCTCCTCTTAGCATGATAAAGAAGATTCAAAGAGAGTGAGATGCCAGCTCCTTTCATTCAGTCAGTAGCTTCAATCATTTCTGGACGTTTTTCAATGGCAAAAATCAATGAATATTGTAAATGCACAAACAGTAATTTCTCCGCATTGCAAGGTGCAATTCTGAAATTTTTTGCTTTTTCCTGCTCCTCTTAGCATGATAAAGAAGATTCAAAGAGAGTGAGATGTCAGCTCCTTTCATTCAGTCAGTAGCTTCAAACATTTCTGGTATATGAATAACATGATGTTTTTCAATGGCAAAAATCAATGGATATTGTAAATGCACAAACAGTAATTTCTCCGCATTGCAAGGTGCAATTCTGAAATTTTTTGCTTTTTCCTGCTCCTCTTAGCATGATAAAGAAGATTCAAAGAGAGTGAGATGCCAGCTCCTTTCATTCAGTCAGTAGCTTCAATCATTTCTGGACGTTTTTCAATGGCAAAAATCAATGAATATTGTAAATGCACAAACAGCAATTTCTCCGCATTGCAAGGTGCAATTCTGAAATTTTTTGCTTTTTCCTGCTCCTCTTAGCATGATAAAGAAGATTCAAAGAGAGTGAGATGCCAGCTCCTTTCATTCAGTCAGTAGCTTCAAACATTTCTGGTATATGAATAACATGATGTTTTTCAATGGCAAAAATCAATGAATATTGTAAATGCACAAACAGTAATTTCTCCGCATTGCAAGGTGCAATTCTGAAATTTTTTGCTTTTTCCTGCTCCTCTTAGCATGATAAAGAAGATTCAAAGAGAGTGAGATGCCAGCTCCTTTCGTTCAGTCAGTAGCTTCAATCATTTCTGGACGTTTTTCAATGGCAAAAATCATTGAATATTATAAATGCACAAACAGTAATTTCTCCGCATTGCAAGGTGAAATTCTGAAATTTTTTACTTTTTCCTGCTCCTCTTAGCATGATAAATAAGATTCAAAGAGAGTGAGATGCCAGCTCCTTTCATTCAGTCAGTAGCTTCAATCATTTCTGGTATATGAATAACATGATGTTTTTCAATGGCAAAAATCAATGAATATTGTAAATGCACAAACAGTAATTTCTCCGCATTGCAAGGTGCAATTCTGAAATTTTTTGCTTTTTCCTGCTCCTCGTAGCATGATAAAGAAGATTCAAAGAGAGTGAGATGCCAGCTCCTTTCATTCAGTCAGTAGCTTCAAACATTTCTGGGCGTTTTTCAATGGCAAAAATCAATGAATATTGTAAATGCACAAACAGTAATTTCTCCGCATTGCAAGGTGCAATTCTGAAATTTTTTGCTTTTTCCTGCTCCTCGTAGCATGATAAAGAAGATTCAAAGAGAGTGAGATGCCAGCTCCTTTCATTCAGTCAGTAGCTTCAATCATTTCTGGACGTTTTTCAATGGCAAAAATCAATGAATATTGTAAATGCACAAACAGTAATTTCTCCGCATTGCAAGGTGCAATTCTGAAATTTTTTGCTTTTTCCTGCTCCTCTTAGCATGATAAAGAAGATTCAAAGAGAGTGAGATGCCAGCTCCTTTCATTCAGTCAGTAGCTTCAATCATTTCTGGACGTTTTTCAATGGCAAAAATCAATGAATATTGTTAATGCACAAACAGTAATTTCTCCGCATTGCAAGGTGCAATTCTGAAATTTTTTGCTTTTTCCTGCTCCTCTTACAATGATAAAGAAGATTCAAAGAGAGTGAGATGCCAGCTCCTTTCATTCAGTCAGTAGCTTCAATCATTTCTGGACGTTTTTCAATGGCAAAAATCAATGAATATTGTAAATGCACAAACAGTAATTTCTCCGCATTGCAAGGTGCAATTCTGAAATTTTTTGCTTTTTCCTGCTCCTCTTAGCATGATAAAGAAGATTCAAAGAGAGTGAGATGCCAGCTCCTTTCATTCAGTCAGTAGCTTCAAACATTTCTGGTATATGAATAACATGATGTTTTTCAATGGCAAAAATCAATGAATATTGTAAATGCACAAACAGTAATTTATCCGCATTGCAAGGTGCAATTCTGAAATTTTTTGCTTTTTCCTGCTCCTCTTAGCATGATAAAGAAGATTCAAAGAGAGTGAGATGCCAGCTCCTTTTGTTCAGTCAGTAGCTTCAATCATTTCTGGACGTTTTTCAATGGCAAAAATCATTGAATATTATAAATGCACAAACAGTAATTTCTCCGCATTGCAAGGTGCAATTCTGAAATTTTTTACTTTTTCCTGCTCCTCTTAGCATGATAAAGAAGATTCAAAGAGAGTGAGATGCCAGCTCCTTTCATTCAGTCAGTAGCTTCAATCATTTCTGGTATATGAATAACATGATGTTTTTCAATGGCAAAAATCAATGAATATTGTAAATGCACAAACAGTAATTTCTCCGCATTGCAAGGTGCAATTCTGAAATTTTTTACTTTTTCCTGCTCCTCTTAGCATGATAAAGAAGATTCAAAGAGAGTGAGATGACAGCTCCTTTCATTCAGTCAGTAGCTTCAATCATTTCTGGACGTTTTTCAATGGCAAAAATCAATGAATATTGTAAATGCACAAACAGTAATTTCTCCGCATTGCAAGGTGCAATTCTGAAATTTTTTGCTTTTTCCTGCTCTTCTTAGCATGATAAACAAGATTCAAAGAGAGTGAGATGCCAGCTCCTTTCATTCAGTCAGTAGCTTCAATCATTTCTGGACGTTTTTCAATGGCAAAAATCAATGAATATTGTAAATGCACAAACAGTAATTTCTCCGCATTGCAAGGTGCAATTCTGAAATTTTTTGCTTTTTCCTGCTCCTCTTAGCATGATAAAGAAGATTCAAAGAGAGTGAGATGCCAGCTCCTTTCATTCAGTCAGTAGCTTCAAACATTTCTGGTATATGAATAACATGATGTTTTTCAATGGCAAAAATCAATGAATATTGTAAATGCACAAACAGTAATTTCTCCGCATTGCAAGGTGCAATTCTGAAATTTTTTGCTTTTTCCTGCTCCTCTTAGCATGATAAAGAAGATTCAAAGAGAGTGAGATGCCAGCTCCTTTCATTCAGTCAGTAGCTTCAATCATTTCTGGACGTTTTTCAATGGCAAAAATCATTGAATATTGTAAATGCACAAACAGTAATTTCTCCGCATTGCAAGGTGCAATTCTGAAATTTTTTACTTTTTCCTGCTCCTCTTAGCATGATAAAGAAGATTCAAAGAGAGTGAGATGCCAGCTCCTTTCATTCAGTCAGTAGCTTCAATCATTTCTGGTATATGAATAACATGATGTTTTTCAATCGCAAAAATCAATGAATATTGTAAATGCACAAACAGTAATTTCTCCGCATTGCAAGGTGCAATTCTGAAATTTTTTGCTTTTTCCTGCTCCTCTTAGCATGATAAAGAAGATTCAAAGAGAGTGAGATGCCAGCTCCTTTCATTCAGTCAGTAGCTTCAATCATTTCTGGACGTTTTTCAATGGCAAAAATCAATGAATATTGTAAATGCACAAACAGTAATTTCTCCGCATTGCAAGGTGCAATTCTGAAATTTTTTGCTTTTTCCTGCTCCTTTTAGCATGATAAAGAAGATTCAAAGAGAGTGAGATGCCAGCTCCTTTCCTTCAGTCAGTAGCTTCAATCATTTCTGGTATATGAATAACATGATGTTTTTCAATGGCAAAAATCAATGAATATTGTAAATGCACAAACAGTAATTTCTCCGCATTGCAAGGTGCAATTCTGAAATTTTTTGCTTTTTCCTGCTCCTCTTAGCATGATAAAGAAGATTCAAAGAGAGTGAGATGCCAGCTCCTTTCATTCAGTCAGTAGCTTCAATCATTTCTGGACGTTTTTCAATGGCAAAAATCAATGAATATTGTAAATGCACAAACAGTAATTTCTCCGCATTGCAAGGTGCAATTCTGAAATTTTTTGCTTTTTCCTGCTCCTTTTAGCATGATAAAGAAGATTCAAAGAGAGTGAGATGCCAGCTCCTTTCCTTCAGTCAGTAGCTTCAATCATTTCTGGTATATGAATAACATGATGTTTTTCAATGGCAAAAATCAATGAATTTTGTAAATGCACAAACAGTAATTTCTCCGCATTGCAAGGCGCAATTCTGAAATTTTTTGCTTTTTCCTGCTCCTCTTAGAATGATAAAGAAGATTCAAAGAGAGTGAGATGCCAGCTCCTTTCATTCAGTCAGTAGCTTCAATCATTTCTGGACATTTTTCAATGGCAAAAATCAATGAATATTGTAAATGCACAAACAGTAATTTCTCCGCATTGCAAGGTGCAATTCTGAAATTTTTTGCTTTTTTCTGCTCCTCTTAGCATGATAAAGAAGATTCAAAGAGAGTGAGATGCCAGCTCCTTTTATTCAGTCAGTAGCTTCAATCATTTCTGGACGTTTTTCAATGGCAAAAATCAATGAATATTGTAAATGCACAAACAGTAATTTCTCCGCATTGCAAGGTGCAATTCTGAAATTTTTTGCTTTTTCCTGCTCCTCTTAGCATGATAAAGAAGATTCAAAGAGAGTGAGGTGCCAGCTCCTTTCATTCAGTCAGGAGCTTCAAACATTTCTGGTATATGAATAACATGTTTTTCAATGGCAAAAATCAATGAATATTGTAAATGCACAAACAGTAATTTCTCCGCATTGCAAGGTGCAATTCTGAAATTTTTTGCTTTTTCCTGCTCCTCTTAGCATGATAAAGAAGATTCAAAGAGAGTGAGATGCCAGCTCCTTTCATTCAGTCAGTAGCTTCAATCATTTCTGGACGTTTTTCAATGGCAAAAATCAATGAATATTGTAAATGCACAAACAGTAATTTCTCCGCATTGCAAGGTGCAATTCTGAAATTTTTTGCTTTTTCCTGCTCCTCTTAGCATGATAAAGAAGATTCAAAGAGAGTGAGATGCCAGCTCCTTTCATTCAGTCAGTAGCTTCAATCATTTCTGGACGTTTTTCAATGGCAAAGATCAATGAATATTGTAAATGCACAAACTGTAATTTCTCCGCATTGCAAGGTGCAATTCTGAAATTTTTTGCTTTTTCCTGCTCCTCTTAGCATGATAAAGAAGATTCAAAGAGAGTGAGATGCCAGCTCCTTTCATTCAGTCAGTAGCTTCAATCATTTCTGAACGTTTTTCAATGGCAAAAATCAATGAATATTGTAAATGCACAAACAGTAATTTCTCCGCATTGCAAGGTGCAATTCTGAAATTTTTTGCTTTTTCCTGCTCCTCTTAGCATGATAAAGAAGATTCAAAGAGAGTGAGATGCCAGCTCCTTTCATTCAGTCAGTAGCTTCAATCATTTCTGGACATTTTTCAATGGCAAAAATCAATGAATATTGTAAATGCACAAACAGTAATTTCTCCGCATTGCAAGGTGCAATTCTGAAATTTTTTGCTTTTTCCTGCTCCTCTTAGCATGATAAAGAAGATTCAAAGAGAGTGAGATGCCAGCTCCTTTCCTTCAGTCAGTAGCTTCAATCATTTCTGGTATATGAATAACATCATGTTTTTCAATGGCAAAAATCAATGAATTTTGTAAATGCACAAACAGTAATTTCTCCGCATTGCAAGGCGCAATTCTGAAATTTTTTGCTTTTTCCTGCTCCTCTTAGCATGATAAAGAAGATTCAAAGAGAGTGAGATGCCAGCTCCTTTCATTCAGTCAGTAGCTTCAATCATTTCTGGACATTTTTCAAAGGCAAAAATCAATGAATATTGTAAATGCACAAACAGTAATTTCTCCGCATTGCAAGGTGCAATTCTGAAATTTTTTGCTTTTTCCTGCTCCTCTTAGCATGATAAAGAAGATTCAAAGAGAGTGAGATGCCAGCTCCCCTCATTCAGTCAGTAGCTTCAATCATTTCTGGACGTTTTTCAATGGCAAAAATCAATGAATATTGTAAATGCACAAACAGTAATTTCTCCGCATTGCAAGGTGCAATTCTGAAATTTTTTGCTTTTTCCTGCTCCTCTTAGCATGATAAAGAAGATTCAAAGAGAGTGTGGTGCCAGCTCCTTTCATTCAGTCAGGAGCTTCAAACATTTCTGGTATATGAATAACATGTTTTTCAATGGCAAAAATCAATGAATATTGTAAATGCACAAACAGTAATTTCTCCGCATTGCAAGGTGCAATTCTGAAATTTTTTGCTTTTTCCTGCTCCTCTTAGCATGATAAAGAAGATTCAAAGAGAGTGAGATGCCAGCTCCTTTCATTCAGTCAGTAGCTTCAATCATTTCTGGACGTTTTTCAATGGCAAAAATCAATGAATATTGTAAATGCACAAACAGTAATTTCTCCGCATTGCAAGGTGCAATTCTGAAATTTTTTGCTTTTTCCTGCTCCTCTTAGCATGATAAAGAAGATTCAAAGAGAGTGAGATGCCAGCTCCTTTCATTCAGTCAGTAGCTTCAATCATTTCTGGTATATGAATAACATGATGTTTTTCAATGGCAAAAATCAATGAATTTTGTAAATGCACAAACAGTAATTTCTCCGCATTGCAAGGTGCAATTCTGAAATTTTTTGCTTTTTCCTGCTCCTCTTAGCATGATAAAGAAGATTCAAAGAGAGTGAGATGCCAGCTCCTTTCATTCAGTCAGTAGCTTCAATCATTTCTGGACGTTTTTCAATGGCAAAAATCATTGAATATTGTAAATGCACAAACAGTAATTTCTCCGCATTGCAAGGTGCAATTCTGAAATTTTTTACTTTTTCCTGCTCCTCTTAGCATGATAAAGAAGATTCAAAGAGAGTGAGATGCCAGCTCCTTTCATTCAGTCAGTAGCTTCAATCATTTCTGGTATATGAATAACATGATGTTTTTCAATCGCAAAAATCAATGAATATTGTAAATGCACAAACAGTAATTTCTCCGCATTGCAAGGTGCAATTCTGAAATTTTTTGCTTTTTCCTGCTCCTCTTAGCATGATAAAGAAGATTCAAAGAGAGTGAGATGCCAGCTCCTTTCATTCAGTCAGTAGCTTCAATCATTTCTGGACGTTTTTCAATGGCAAAAATCAATGAATATTGTAAATGCACAAACAGTAATTTCTCCGCATTGCAAGGTGCAATTCTGAAATTTTTTGCTTTTTCCTGCTCCTTTTAGCATGATAAAGAAGATTCAAAGAGAGTGAGATGCCAGCTCCTTTCCTTCAGTCAGTAGCTTCAATCATTTCTGGTATATGAATAACATGATGTTTTTCAATGGCAAAAATCAATGAATATTGTAAATGCACAAACAGTAATTTCTCCGCATTGCAAGGTGCAATTCTGAAATTTTTTGCTTTTTCCTGCTCCTCTTAGCATGATAAAGAAGATTCAAAGAGAGTGAGATGCCAGCTCCTTTCATTCAGTCAGTAGCTTCAATCATTTCTGGACGTTTTTCAATGGCAAAAATCAATGAATATTGTAAATGCACAAACAGTAATTTCTCCGCATTGCAAGGTGCAATTCTGAAATTTTTTGCTTTTTCCTGCTCCTTTTAGCATGATAAAGAAGATTCAAAGAGAGTGAGATGCCAGCTCCTTTCCTTCAGTCAGTAGCTTCAATCATTTCTGGTATATGAATAACATGATGTTTTTCAATGGCAAAAATCAATGAATTTTGTAAATGCACAAACAGTAATTTCTCCGCATTGCAAGGCGCAATTCTGAAATTTTTTGCTTTTTCCTGCTCCTCTTAGAATGATAAAGAAGATTCAAAGAGAGTGAGATGCCAGCTCCTTTCATTCAGTCAGTAGCTTCAATCATTTCTGGACATTTTTCAATGGCAAAAATCAATGAATATTGTAAATGCACAAACAGTAATTTCTCCGCATTGCAAGGTGCAATTCTGAAATTTTTTGCTTTTTTCTGCTCCTCTTAGCATGATAAAGAAGATTCAAAGAGAGTGAGATGCCAGCTCCTTTTATTCAGTCAGTAGCTTCAATCATTTCTGGACGTTTTTCAATGGCAAAAATCAATGAATATTGTAAATGCACAAACAGTAATTTCTCCGCATTGCAAGGTGCAATTCTGAAATTTTTTGCTTTTTCCTGCTCCTCTTAGCATGATAAAGAAGATTCAAAGAGAGTGAGGTGCCAGCTCCTTTCATTCAGTCAGGAGCTTCAAACATTTCTGGTATATGAATAACATGTTTTTCAATGGCAAAAATCAATGAATATTGTAAATGCACAAACAGTAATTTCTCCGCATTGCAAGGTGCAATTCTGAAATTTTTTGCTTTTTCCTGCTCCTCTTAGCATGATAAAGAAGATTCAAAGAGAGTGAGATGCCAGCTCCTTTCATTCAGTCAGTAGCTTCAATCATTTCTGGACGTTTTTCAATGGCAAAAATCAATGAATATTGTAAATGCACAAACAGTAATTTCTCCGCATTGCAAGGTGCAATTCTGAAATTTTTTGCTTTTTCCTGCTCCTCTTAGCATGATAAAGAAGATTCAAAGAGAGTGAGATGCCAGCTCCTTTCATTCAGTCAGTAGCTTCAATCATTTCTGGACGTTTTTCAATGGCAAAAATCAATGAATATTGTAAATGCACAAACTGTAATTTCTCCGCATTGCAAGGTGCAATTCTGAAATTTTTTGCTTTTTCCTGCTCCTCTTAGCATGATAAAGAAGATTCAAAGAGAGTGAGATGCCAGCTCCTTTCATTCAGTCAGTAGCTTCAATCATTTCTGGACATTTTTCAATGGCAAAAATCAATGAATATTGTAAATGCACAAACAGTAATTTCTCCGCATTGCAAGGTGCAATTCTGAAATTTTTTGCTTTTTCCTGCTCCTCTTAGCATGATAAAGAAGATTCAAAGAGAGTGAGATGCCAGCTCCTTTCATTCAGTCAGTAGCTTCAATCATTTCTGGACGTTTTTCAATGGCAAAAATCAATGAATATTGTAAATGCACAAACAGTAATTTCTCCGCATTGCAAGGTGCAATTCTGAAATTTTTTGCTTTTTCCTGCTCCTCTTAGCATGATAAAGAAGATTAAAAGAGAGTGAGATGCCAGCTCCTTTCATTCAGTCAGTAGCTTCAATCATTTCTGGTATATGAATAACATGATGTTTTTCAATGGCAAAAATCAATGAATTTTGTAAATGCACAAACAGTAATTTCTCCGCATTGCAAGGTGCAATTCTGAAATTTTTTGCTTTTTCCTGCTCCTCTTAGCATGATAAAGAAGATTCAAAGAGAGTGAGATGCCAGCTCCTTTCATTCAGTCAGTAGCTTCAATCATTTCTGGACGTTTTTCAATGGCAAAAATCATTGAATATTGTAAATGCACAAACAGTAATTTCTCCGCATTGCAAGGTGCAATTCTGAAATTTTTTACTTTTTCCTGCTCCTCTTAGCATGATAAAGAAGATTCAAAGAGAGTGAGATGCCAGCTCCTTTCATTCAGTCAGTAGCTTCAATCATTTCTGGTATATGAATAACATGATGTTTTTCAATCGCAAAAATCAATGAATATTGTAAATGCACAAACAGTAATTTCTCCGCATTGCAAGGTGCAATTCTGAAATTTTTTGCTTTTTCCTGCTCCTCTTAGCATGATAAAGAAGATTCAAAGAGAGTGAGATGCCAGCTCCTTTCATTCAGTCAGTAGCTTCAATCATTTCTGGACGTTTTTCAATGGCAAAAATCAATGAATATTGTAAATGCACAAACAGTAATTTCTCCGCATTGCAAGGTGCAATTCTGAAATTTTTTGCTTTTTCCTGCTCCTTTTAGCATGATAAAGAAGATTCAAAGAGAGTGAGATGCCAGCTCCTTTCCTTCAGTCAGTAGCTTCAATCATTTCTGGTATATGAATAACATGATGTTTTTCAATGGCAAAAATCAATGAATATTGTAAATGCACAAACAGTAATTTCTCCGCATTGCAAGGTGCAATTCTGAAATTTTTTGCTTTTTCCTGCTCCTCTTAGCATGATAAAGAAGATTCAAAGAGAGTGAGATGCCAGCTCCTTTCATTCAGTCAGTAGCTTCAATCATTTCTGGACGTTTTTCAATGGCAAAAATCAATGAATATTGTAAATGCACAAACAGTAATTTCTCCGCATTGCAAGGTGCAATTCTGAAATTTTTTGCTTTTTCCTGCTCCTTTTAGCATGATAAAGAAGATTCAAAGAGAGTGAGATGCCAGCTCCTTTCCTTCAGTCAGTAGCTTCAATCATTTCTGGTATATGAATAACATGATGTTTTTCAATGGCAAAAATCAATGAATTTTGTAAATGCACAAACAGTAATTTCTCCGCATTGCAAGGCGCAATTCTGAAATTTTTTGCTTTTTCCTGCTCCTCTTAGAATGATAAAGAAGATTCAAAGAGAGTGAGATGCCAGCTCCTTTCATTCAGTCAGTAGCTTCAATCATTTCTGGACATTTTTCAATGGCAAAAATCAATGAATATTGTAAATGCACAAACAGTAATTTCTCCGCATTGCAAGGTGCAATTCTGAAATTTTTTGCTTTTTTCTGCTCCTCTTAGCATGATAAAGAAGATTCAAAGAGAGTGAGATGCCAGCTCCTTTTATTCAGTCAGTAGCTTCAATCATTTCTGGACGTTTTTCAATGGCAAAAATCAATGAATATTGTAAATGCACAAACAGTAATTTCTCCGCATTGCAAGGTGCAATTCTGAAATTTTTTGCTTTTTCCTGCTCCTCTTAGCATGATAAAGAAGATTCAAAGAGAGTGAGGTGCCAGCTCCTTTCATTCAGTCAGGAGCTTCAAACATTTCTGGTATATGAATAACATGTTTTTCAATGGCAAAAATCAATGAATATTGTAAATGCACAAACAGTAATTTCTCCGCATTGCAAGGTGCAATTCTGAAATTTTTTGCTTTTTCCTGCTCCTCTTAGCATGATAAAGAAGATTCAAAGAGAGTGAGATGCCAGCTCCTTTCATTCAGTCAGTAGCTTCAATCATTTCTGGACGTTTTTCAATGGCAAAAATCAATGAATATTGTAAATGCACAAACAGTAATTTCTCCGCATTGCAAGGTGCAATTCTGAAATTTTTTGCTTTTTCCTGCTCCTCTTAGCATGATAAAGAAGATTCAAAGAGAGTGAGATGCCAGCTCCTTTCATTCAGTCAGTAGCTTCAATCATTTCTGGACGTTTTTCAATGGCAAAAATCAATGAATATTGTAAATGCACAAACTGTAATTTCTCCGCATTGCAAGGTGCAATTCTGAAATTTTTTGCTTTTTCCTGCTCCTCTTAGCATGATAAAGAAGATTCAAAGAGAGTGAGATGCCAGCTCCTTTCATTCAGTCAGTAGCTTCAATCATTTCTGGACGTTTTTCAATGGCAAAAATCAATGAATATTGTAAATGCACAAACAGTAATTTCTCCGCATTGCAAGGTGCAATTCTGAAATTTTTTGCTTTTTCCTGCTCCTCTTAGCATGATAAAGAAGATTCAAAGAGAGTGAGATGCCAGCTCCTTTCATTCAGTCAGTAGCTTCAATCATTTCTGGACATTTTTCAATGGCAAAAATCAATGAATATTGTAAATGCACAAACAGTAATTTCTCCGCATTGCAAGGTGCAATTCTGAAATTTTTTGCTTTTTCCTGCTCCTCTTAGCATGATAAAGAAGATTCAAAGAGAGTGAGATGCCAGCTCCTTTCCTTCAGTCAGTAGCTTCAATCATTTCTGGTATATGAATAACATCATGTTTTTCAATGGCAAAAATCAATGAATTTTGTAAATGCACAAACAGTAATTTCTCCGCATTGCAAGGCGCAATTCTGAAATTTTTTGCTTTTTCCTGCTCCTCTTAGCATGATAAAGAAGATTCAAAGAGAGTGAGATGCCAGCTCCTTTCATTCAGTCAGTAGCTTCAATCATTTCTGGACATTTTTCAATGGCAAAAATCAATGAATATTGTAAATGCACAAACAGTAATTTCTCCGCATTGCAAGGTGCAATTCTGAAATTTTTTGCTTTTTCCTGCTCCTCTTAGCATGATAAAGAAGATTCAAAGAGAGTGAGATGCCAGCTCCCCTCATTCAGTCAGTAGCTTCAATCATTTCTGGACGTTTTTCAATGGCAAAAATCAATGAATATTGTAAATGCACAAACAGTAATTTCTCCGCATTGCAAGGTGCAATTCTGAAATTTTTTGCTTTTTCCTGCTCCTCTTAGCATGATAAAGAAGATTCAAAGAGAGTGAGGTGCCAGCTCCTTTCATTCAGTCAGGAGCTTCAAACATTTCTGGTATATGAATAACATGTTTTTCAATGGCAAAAATCAATGAATATTGTAAATGCACAAACAGTAATTTCTCCGCATTGCAAGGTGCAATTCTGAAATTTTTTGCTTTTTCCTGCTCCTCTTAGCATGATAAAGAAGATTCAAAGAGAGTGAGATGAGAGCTCCTTTCATTCAGTCAGTAGCTTCAATCATTTCTGGACGTTTTTCAATGGCAAAAATCAATTAATATTGTAAATGCACAAACAGTAATTTCTCCGCATTGCTAGGTGCAATTCTGAAATTTTTTGCTTTTTCCTGCTACTCTTAGCATGATAAAGAAGATTCAAAGAGAGTGAGATGCCAGCTCCTTTCATTCAGTCAGTAGCTTCAATCATTTCTGGACGTTTTTCAATGGCAAAAATCAATGAATATTGTAAATGCACAAACTGTAATTTCTCCGCATTGCAAGGTGCAATTCTGAAATTTTTTGCTTTTTCCTGCTCCTCTTAGCATGATAAAGAAGATGCAAAGAGAGTGAGATGCCAGCTCCTTTCATTCAGTCAGTAGCTTCAATCATTTCTGGACATTTTTCAATGGCAAAAATCAATGAATATTGTAAATGCACAAACAGTAATTTCTCCGCATTGCAAGGTGCAATTCTGAAATTTTTTGCTTTTTCCTGCTCCTCTTAGCATGATAAAGAAGATTCAAAGAGAGTGAGATGCCAGCTCCTTTCATTCAGTCAGTAGCTTCAATCATTTCTGGACATTTTTCAATGGCAAAAATCAATGAATATTGTAAATGCACAAACAGTAATTTCTCCGCATTGCAAGGTGCAATTCTGAAATTTTTTGCTTTTTCCTGCTCCTCTTAGCATGATAAAGAAGATTCAAAGAGAGTGAGATGTCAGCTCCTTTCATTCAGTCAGTAGCTTCAAACATTTCTGGTATATGAATAACATGATGTTTTTCAATGGCAAAAATCAATGAATATTGTAAATGCACAAACAGTAATTTCTCCGCATTGCAAGGTGCAATTCTGAAATTTTTTGCTTTTTCCTGCTCCTCTTAGCATGATAAAGAAGATTCAAAGAGAGTGAGATGCCAGCTCCTTTCATTCAGTCAGTAGCTTCAATCATTTCTGGTATATGAATAACATGATGTTTTTCAATGGCAAAAATCAATGAATTTTGTAAATGCACAAACAGCAATTTCTCAGCATTGCAAGGTGCAATTCTGAAATTTTTTGCTTTTTCCTGCTGCTCTTAGCATGATAAAGAAGATTCAAAGAGAGTGAGATGCCAGCTCCTTTCATTGTCAGTAGCTTCAATCATTTCTGGACGTTTTTCAATGGCAAAAATCAATGAATATTTTAAATGCACAAACAGTAATTTCTCCGCATTGCAAGGTGCAATTCTGAAATTTTTTGCTTTTTCCTGCTCCTCTTAGCATGATAAAGAAGATTCAAAGAGAGTGAGATGCCAGCTCCTTTCATTCAGTCAGTAGCTTCAATCATTTCTGGACGTTTTTCAATGGCAAAAATCAATGAATATTGTAAATGCACAAACAGTAATTTCTCCGCATTGCAAGGTGCAATTCTGAAATTTTTTGCTTTTTCCTGCTCCTCTTAGCATGATAAAGAAGATTCAAAGAGAGTGAGATGCCAGCTCCTTTCATTCAGTCAGTAGCTTCAATCATTTCTGGACGTTTTTCAATGGCAAAAATCAATGAATATTGTAAATGCACAAACAGTAATTTCTCCGCATTGCAAGGTGCAATTCTGAAATTTTTTGCTTTTTCCTGCTCCTCTTAGCATGATAAAGAAGATTCAAAGAGAGTGAGATGTCAGCTCCTTTCATTCAGTCAGTAGCTTCAAACATTTCTGGTATATGAATAACATGATGTTTTTCAATGGCAAAAATCAATGAATATTGTAAATGCACAAACAGTAATTTCTCCGCATTGCAAGGTGCAATTCTGAAATTGTTTGCTTTTTCCTGCTCCTCTTAGCATGATAAAGAAGATTCAAAGAGAGTGAGATGCCAGCTCCTTTCATTCAGTCAGTAGCTTCAATCATTTCTGGTATATGAATAACATGATGTTTTTCAATGGCAAAAATCAAAGAATTTTGTAAATGCACAAACAGTAATTTCTCAGCATTGCAAGGTGCAATTCTGAAATTTTTTGCTTTTTCCTGCTCCTCTTAGCATGATAAAGAAGATTCAAAGAGAGTGAGATGCCAGCTCCTTTCATTGTCAGTAGCTTCAATCATTTCTGGACGTTTTTCAATGGCAAAAATCAATGAATATTGTAAATGCACAAACAGTAATTTCTCCGCATTGCAAGGTGCAATTCTGAAATTTTTTGCTTTTTCCTGCTCCTCTTAGCATTATGAAGAAGATTCAAAGAGAGTGAGATACCAGCTCCTTTCATTCAGTCAGTAGCTTCAAACATTTCTGGTATATGAATAACATGTTTTTCAATGGCAAAAATCAATGAATATTGTAAATGCACAAACAGTAATTTCTCCGCATTGCAAGGTGCAATTCTGAAATTTTTTACTTTTTCCTGCTCCTCTTAGCATGATAAAGAAGATTCAAAGAGAGTGAGATGCCAGCTCCTTTCGTTCAGTCAGTAGCTTCAATCATTTCTGGATGTTTTTCAATGGCAAAAATCATTGAATATTGTAAATGCACAAACAGTAATTTCTCCGCATTGCAAGGTGCAATTCTGAAATTTTTTACTTTTTCCTGCTCCTCTTAGCATGATAAAGAAGATTCAAAGAGAGTGAGATGCCATCTCCTTTCATTCAGTCAGTAGCTTCAATCATTTCTGGACGTTTTTCAATTGCAAAAATCAATGAATATTGTAAATGCACAAACAGTAATTTCTCCGCATTGCAAGGTGCAATTCTGAAATTTTTTGCTTTTTCCTGCTCCTCTTAGCATGATAAAGAAGATTCAAAGAGAGTGAGATGTCAGCTCCTTTCATTCAGTCAGTAGCTTCAAACATTTCTGGTATATGAATAACATGATGTTTTTCAATGGCAAAAATCAATGAATATTGTAAATGCACAAACAGTAATTTCTCCGCATTGCAAGGTGCAATTCTGAAATTTTTTGCTTTTTCCTGCTCCTCTTAGCATGATAAAGAAGATTCAAAGAGAGTGAGATGCCAGCTCCTTTCATTCAGTCAGTAGCTTCAATCATTTCTGGTATATGAATAACATGATGTTTTTCAATGGCAAAAATCAAAGAATTTTGTAAATGCACAAACAGTAATTTCTCAGCATTGCAAGGTGCAATTCTGAAATTTTTTGCTTTTTCCTGCTCCTCTTAGCATGATAAAGAAGATTCAAAGAGAGTGAGATGCCAGCTCCTTTCATTGTCAGTAGCTTCAATCATTTCTGGACGTTTTTCAATGGCAAAAATCAATGAATATTGTAAATGCACAAACAGTAATTTCTCCGCATTGCAAGGTGCAATTCTGAAATTTTTTGCTTTTTCCTGCTCCTCTTAGCATTATGAAGAAGATTCAAAGAGAGTGAGATACCAGCTCCTTTCATTCAGTCAGTAGCTTCAAACATTTCTGGTATATGAATAACATGTTTTTCAATGGCAAAAATCAATGAATATTGTAAATGCACAAACAGTAATTTCTCCGCATTGCAAGGTGCAATTCTGAAATTTTTTACTTTTTCCTGCTCCTCTTAGCATGATAAAGAAGATTCAAAGAGAGTGAGATGCCAGCTCCTTTCGTTCAGTCAGTAGCTTCAATCATTTCTGGATGTTTTTCAATGGCAAAAATCATTGAATATTGTAAATGCACAAACAGTAATTTCTCCGCATTGCAAGGTGCAATTCTGAAATTTTTTACTTTTTCCTGCTCCTCTTAGCATGATAAAGAAGATTCAAAGAGAGTGAGATGCCATCTCCTTTCATTCAGTCAGTAGCTTCAATCATTTCTGGACGTTTTTCAATTGCAAAAATCAATGAATATTGTAAATGCACAAACAGTAATTTCTCCGCATTGCAAGGTGCAATTCTGAAATTTTTTGCTTTTTCCTGCTCCTCTTAGCATGATAAAGAAGATTCAAAGAGAGTGAGATGCCAGCTCCTTTCATTCAGTCAGTAGCTTCAATCATTTCTGGACGTTTTTCAATGGCAAAAATCAATGAATATTGTAAATGCACAAACAGTAATTTCTCCGCATTGCAAGGTGCAATTCTGAAATTTTTTGCTTTTTCCTGCTCCTTTTAGCATGATAAACAAGATTCAAAGAGAGTGAGATGCCAGCTCCTTTCATTCAGTCAGTAGCTTCAATCATTTCTGGATGTTTTTCAATGGCAAAAATCATTGAATATTGTAAATGCACAAACAGTAATTTCTCCGCATTGCAAGGTGCAATTCTGAAATTTTTTACTTTTTCCTGCTCCTCTTAGCATGATAAAGAAGATTCAAAGAGAGTGAGATGCCATCTCCTTTCATTCAGTCAGTAGCTTCAATCATTTCTGGACGTTTTTCAATTGCAAAAATCAATGAATATTGTAAATGCACAAACAGTAATTTCTCCGCATTGCAAGGTGCAATTCTGAAATTTTTTGCTTTTTCCTGCTCCTCTTAGCATGATAAAGAAGATTCAAAGAGAGTGAGATGCCAGCTCCTTTCATTCAGTCAGTAGCTTCAATCATTTCTGGACGTTTTTCAATGGCAAAAATCAATGAATATTGTAAATGCACAAACAGTAATTTCTCCGCATTGCAAGGTGCAATTCTGAAATTTTTTACTTTTTCCTGCTCCTCTTAGCATGATAAAGAAGATTCAAAGAGAGTGAGATGCCAGCTCCTTTCATTCAGTCAGTAGCTTCAATCATTTCTGGTATATGAATAACATGATGTTTTTCAATCGCAAAAATCAATGAATATTGTAAATGCACAAACAGTAATTTCTCCGCATTGCAAGGTGCAATTCTGAAATTTTTTGCTTTTTCCTGCTCCTCTTAGCATGATAAAGAAGATTCAAAGAGAGTGAGATGCCAGCTCCTTTCATTCAGTCAGTAGCTTCAATCATTTCCGGACGTTTTTCAATGGCAAAAATCAATGAATATTGTAAATGCACAAACAGTAATTTCTCCGCATTGCAAGGTGTAATTCTGAAATTTTTTGCTTTTTCCTGCTCCTCTTAGCATGATAAAGAAGATTCAAAGAGAGTGAGATGCCAGCTCCTTTCCTTCAGTCAGTAGCTTCAATCATTTCTGGTATATGAATAACATGATGTTTTTCAATGGCAAAAATCAATGAATTTTGTAAATGCACAAACAGTAATTTCTCCGCATTGCAAGGCGCAATTCTGAAATTTTTTGCTTTTTCCTGCTCCTCTTAGCATGATAAAGAAGATTCAAAGAGAGTGAGATGCTAGCTCCTTTCATTCAGTCAGTAGCTTCAATCATTTCTGGACGTTTTTCAATGGCAAAAATCAATGAATATTGTAAATGCACAAACAGTAATTTCTCCGCATTGCAAGGTGCAATTCTGAAATTTTATGCTTTTTCCTGCTCCTCTTAGCATGATAAACAAGATTCAAAGAGAGTGAGGTGCCAGCTCCTTTCATTCAGTCAGGAGCTTCAAACATTTCTGGTATATGAATAACATGTTTTTCAATGGCAAAAATCAATGAATATTGTAAATGCACAAACAGTAATTTCTCCGCATTGCAAGGTGCAATTCTGAAATTTTTTGCTTTTTCCTGCTCCTCTTAGCATGATAAAGAAGATTCAAAGAGAGTGAGATGCCAGCTCCTTTCATTCAGTCAGTAGCTTCAATCATTTCTGGACATTTTTCAATGGCAAAAATCAATGAATATTGTAAATGCACAAACAGTAATTTCTCCGCATTGCAAGGTGCAATTCTGAAATTTTTTGCATTTTCCTGCTCCTCTTAGCATGATAAAGAAGATTCAAAGAGAGTGAGATGCCAGCTCCTTTCATTCAGTCAGTAGCTTCAATCATTTCTGGACGTTTTTCAATGGCAAAAATCAATGAATATTGTAAATGCACAAACTGTAATTTCTCCGCATTGCAAGGTGCAATTCTGAAATTTTTTGCTTTTTCCTGCTCCTCTTAGCATGATAAAGAAGATTCAAAGAGAGTGAGATGCCAGCTCCTTTCATTCAGTCAGTAGCTTCAATCATTTCTGGACGTTTTTCAATGGCAAAAATCAATGAATATTGTAAATGCACAAACAGTAATTTCTCCGCATTGCAAGGTGCAATTCTGAAATTTTTTGCTTTTTCCTGCTCCTCTTAGCATGATAAAGAAGATTCAAAGAGAGTGAGATGCCAGCTCCTTTCATTCAGTCAGTAGCTTCAATCATTTCTGGACGTTTTTCAATGGCAAAAATCAATGAATATTGTAAATGCACAAACAGTAATTTCTCCGCATTGCAAGGTGCAATTCTGAAATTTTTTGCTTTTTCCTGCTCCTCTTAGCATGATAAAGAAGATTCAAAGAGAGTGAGATGCCAGCTCCTTTCATTCAGTCAGTAGCTTCAATCATTTCTGGTATATGAATAACATGATGTTTTTCAATGGCAAAAATCAATGAATTTTGTAAATGCACAAACAGTAATTTCTCAGCATTGCAAGGTGCAATTCTGAAATTTTTTGCTTTTTCCTGCTCCTCTTAGCATGATAAAGAAGATTCAAAGAGAGTGAGATGCCAGCTCCTTTCATTGTCAGTAGCTTCAATCATTTCTGGACGTTTTTCAATGGCAAAAATCAATGAATATTGTAAATGCACAAACAGTAATTTCTCCGCATTGCAAGGTGCAATTCTGAAATTTTTTGCTTTTTCCTGCTCCTCTTAGCATTATGAAGAAGATTCAAAGAGAGTGAGATACCAGCTCCTTTCATTCAGTCAGTAGCTTCAAACATTTCTGGTATATGAATAACATGATGTTTTTCAATGGCAAAAATCAATGAATATTGTAAATGCACAAACAGTAATTTCTCCGCATTGCAAGGTGCAATTCTGAAATTTTTTGCTTTTTCCTGCTCCTCTTAGCATGATAAAGAAGATTCAAAGAGAGTGAGATGCCAGCTCCTTTAGTTCAGTCAGTAGCTTCAATCATTTCTGGATGTTTTTCAATGGCAAAAATCATTGAATATTGTAAATGCACAAACAGTAATTTCTCCGCATTGCAAGGTGCAATTCTGAAATTTTTTACTTTTTCCTGCTCCTCTTAACATGATAAAGAAGATTCAAAGAGAGTGAGATGCCAGCTCCTTTCATTCAGTCAGTAGCTTCAATCATTTCTGGTATATGAATAACATGATGTTTTTCAATCGCAAAAATCAATGAATATTGTAAATGCACAAACAGTAATTTCTCCGCATTGCAAGGTGCAATTCTGAAATTTTTTGCTTTTTCCTGCTCCTCTTAGCATGATAAAGAAGATTCAAAGAGAGTGAGATGCCAGCTCCTTTCATTCAGTCAGTAGCTTCAATCATTTCTGGACGTTTTTCAATGGCAAAAATCAATGAATATTGTAAATGCACAAACAGTAATTTCTCCGCATTGCAAGGTGCAATTCTGAAATTTTTTGCTTTTTCCTGCTCCTCTTAGCATGATAAAGAAGATTCAAAGAGAGTGAGATGCCAGCTCCTTTCCTTCAGTCAGTAGCTTCAATCATTTCTGGCATATGAATAACATGATGTTTTTCAATGGCAAAAATCAATGAATTTTGTAAATGCACAAACAGTAATTTCTCCGCATTGCAAGGCGCAATTCTGAAATTTTTTGCTTTTTCCTGCTCCTCTTAGCATGATAAAGAAGATTCAAAGAGAGTGAGATGCCAGCTCCTTTCATTCAGTCAGTAGCTTCAATCATTTCTGAACATTTTTCAATGGCAAAAATCAATGAATATTGTAAATGCACAAACAGTAATTTCTCCGCATTGCAAGGTGCAATTCTGAAATTTTTTGCTTTTTCCTGCTCCTCTTAGCATGATAAAGAAGATTCAAAGAGAGTGAGATGACAGCTCCTTTCATTCAGTCAGTAGCTTCAATCATTTCTGGACGTTTTTCAATGGCAAAAATCAATGAATATTGTAAATGCACAAACAGTAATTTCTCCGCATTGCAAGGTGCAATTCTGAAATTTTTTGCTTTTTCCTGCTCCTCTCAGCATGATAAAGAAGATTCAAAGAGAGTGAGGTGCCAGCTCCTTTCATTCAGTCAGGAGCTTCAAACATTTCTGGTATATGAATAACATGTTTTTCAATGGCAAAAATCAATGAATATTGTAAATGCACAAACAGTAATTTCTCCGCATTGCAAGGTGCAATTCTGAAATTTTTTGCTTTTTCCTGCTCCTCTTAGCATGATAAAGAAGATTCAAAGAGAGTGAGATGCCAGCTCCTTTCATTCAGTCAGTAGCTTCAATCATTTCTGGACGTTTTTCAATGGCAAAAATCAATGAATATTGTAAATGCACAAACAGTAATTTCTCCGCATTGCAAGGTGCAATTCTGAAATTTTTTGCTTTTTCCTGCTCCTCTTAGCATGATAAAGAAGATTCAAAGAGAGTGAGATGCCAGCTCCTTTCATTCAGTCAGTAGCTTCAATCATTTCTGGACGTTTTTCAATGGCAAAAATCAATGAATATTGTAAATGCACAAACAGTAATTTCTCCGCATTGCAAGGTGCAATTCTGAAATTTTTTGCTTTTTCCTGCTCCTCTTAGCATGATAAAGAAGATTCAAAGAGAATGAGATGCCAGCTCCTTTCATTCAGTCAGTAGCTTCAATCATTTCTGGTATATGAATAACATGATGTTTTTCAATGGCAAAAATCAAAGAATTTTGTAAATGCACAAACAGTAATTTCTCAGCATTGCAAGGTGCAATTCTGAAATTTTTTGCTTTTTCCTGCTCCTCTTAGCATGATAAAGAAGATTCAAAGAGAGTGAGATGCCAGCTCCTTTCATTGTCAGTAGCTTCAATCATTTCTGGACGTTTTTCAATGGCAAAAATCAATGAATATTGTAAATGCACAAACAGTAATTTCTCCGCATTGCAAGGTGCAATTCTGAAATTTTTTGCTTTTTCCTGCTCCTCTTAGCATTATGAAGAAGATTCAAAGAGAGTGAGATACCAGCTCCTTTCATTCAGTCAGTAGCTTCAAACATTTCTGGTATATGAATAACATGTTTTTCAATGGCAAAAATCAATGAATATTGTAAATGCACAAACAGTAATTTCTCCGCATTGCAAGGTGCAATTCTGAAATTTTTTACTTTTTCCTGCTCCTCTTAGCATGATAAAGAAGATTCAAAGAGAGTGAGATGCCAGCTCCTTTCGTTCAGTCAGTAGCTTCAATCATTTCTGGATGTTTTTCAATGGCAAAAATCATTGAATATTGTAAATGCACAAACAGTAATTTCTCCGCATTGCAAGGTGCAATTCTGAAATTTTTTACTTTTTCCTGCTCCTCTTAGCATGATAAAGAAGATTCAAAGAGAGTGAGATGCCATCTCCTTTCATTCAGTCAGTAGCTTCAATCATTTCTGGACGTTTTTCAATTGCAAAAATCAATGAATATTGTAAATGCACAAACAGTAATTTCTCCGCATTGCAAGGTGCAATTCTGAAATTTTTTGCTTTTTCCTGCTCCTCTTAGCATGATAAAGAAGATTCAAAGAGAGTGAGATGCCAGCTCCTTTCATTCAGTCAGTAGCTTCAATCATTTCTGGACGTTTTTCAATGGCAAAAATCAATGAATATTGTAAATGCACAAACAGTAATTTCTCCGCATTGCAAGGTGCAATTCTGAAATTTTTTGCTTTTTCCTGCTCCTTTTAGCATGATAAACAAGATTCAAAGAGAGTGAGATGCCAGCTCCTTTCATTCAGTCAGTAGCTTCAATCATTTATGGACGTTTTTCAATTGCAAAAATCATTGAATATTGTAAATGCACAAACAGTAATTTCTCCGCATTGCAAGGTGCAATTCTGAAATTTTTTACTTTTTCCTGCTCCTCTTAGCATGATAAAGAAGATTCAAAGAGAGTGAGATGCCAGCTCCTTTCATTCAGTCAGTAGCTTCAATCATTTCTGGTATATGAATAACATGATGTTTTTCAATCGCAAAAATCAATGAATATTGTAAATGCACAAACAGTAATTTCTCCGCATTGCAAGGTGCAATTCTGAAATTTTTTGCTTTTTCCTGCTCCTCTTAGCATGATAAAGAAGATTCAAAGAGAGTGAGATGCCAGCTCCTTTCATTCAGTCAGTAGCTTCAATCATTTCCGGACGTTTTTCAATGGCAAAAATCAATGAATATTGTAAATGCACAAACAGTAATTTCTCCGCATTGCAAGGTGTAATTCTGAAATTTTTTGCTTTTTCCTGCTCCTCTTAGCATGATAAAGAAGATTCAAAGAGAGTGAGATGCCAGCTCCTTTCCTTCAGTCAGTAGCTTCAATCATTTCTGGTATATGAATAACATGATGTTTTTCAATGGCAAAAATCAATGAATTTTGTAAATGCACAAACAGTAATTTCTCCGCATTGCAAGGCGCAATTCTGAAATTTTTTGCTTTTTCCTGCTCCTCTTAGCATGATAAAGAAGATTCAAAGAGAGTGAGATGCTAGCTCCTTTCATTCAGTCAGTAGCTTCAATCATTTCTGGACGTTTTTCAATGGCAAAAATCAATGAATATTGTAAATGCACAAACAGTAATTTCTCCGCATTGCAAGGTGCAATTCTGAAATTTTTTGCTTTTTCCTGCTCCTCTTAGCATGATAAACAAGATTCAAAGAGAGTGAGGTGCCAGCTCCTTTCATTCAGTCAGGAGCTTCAAACATTTCTGGTATATGAATAACATGTTTTTCAATGGCAAAAATCAATGAATATTGTAAATGCACAAACAGTAATTTCTCCGCATTGCAAGGTGCAATTCTGAAATTTTTTGCTTTTTCCTGCTCCTCTTAGCATGATAAAGAAGATTCAAAGAGAGTGAGATGCCAGCTCCTTTCATTCAGTCAGTAGCTTCAATCATTTCTGGACGTTTTTCAATGGCAAAAATCAATGAATATTGTAAATGCACAAACAGTAATTTCTCCGCATTGCAAGGTGCAATTCTGAAATTTTTTGCTTTTTCCTGCTCCTCTTAGCATGATAAAGAAGATTCAAAGAGAATGAGATGCCAGCTCCTTTCATTCAGTCAGTAGCTTCAATCATTTCTGGTATATGAATAACATGATGTTTTTCAATGGCAAAAATCAAAGAATTTTGTAAATGCACAAACAGTAATTTCTCAGCATTGCAAGGTGCAATTCTGAAATTTTTTGCTTTTTCCTGCTCCTCTTAGCATGATAAAGAAGATTCAAAGAGAGTGAGATGCCAGCTCCTTTCATTGTCAGTAGCTTCAATCATTTCTGGACGTTTTTCAATGGCAAAAATCAATGAATATTGTAAATGCACAAACAGTAATTTCTCCGCATTGCAAGGTGCAATTCTGAAATTTTTTGCTTTTTCCTGCTCCTCTTAGCATTATGAAGAAGATTCAAAGAGAGTGAGATACCAGCTCCTTTCATTCAGTCAGTAGCTTCAAACATTTCTGGTATATGAATAACATGTTTTTCAATGGCAAAAATCAATGAATATTGTAAATGCACAAACAGTAATTTCTCCGCATTGCAAGGTGCAATTCTGAAATTTTTTACTTTTTCCTGCTCCTCTTAGCATGATAAAGAAGATTCAAAGAGAGTGAGATGCCAGCTCCTTTCGTTCAGTCAGTAGCTTCAATCATTTCTGGATGTTTTTCAATGGCAAAAATCATTGAATATTGTAAATGCACAAACAGTAATTTCTCCGCATTGCAAGGTGCAATTCTGAAATTTTTTACTTTTTCCTGCTCCTCTTAGCATGATAAAGAAGATTCAAAGAGAGTGAGATGCCATCTCCTTTCATTCAGTCAGTAGCTTCAATCATTTCTGGACGTTTTTCAATTGCAAAAATCAATGAATATTGTAAATGCACAAACAGTAATTTCTCCGCATTGCAAGGTGCAATTCTGAAATTTTTTGCTTTTTCCTGCTCCTCTTAGCATGATAAAGAAGATTCAAAGAGAGTGAGATGCCAGCTCCTTTCATTCAGTCAGTAGCTTCAATCATTTCTGGACGTTTTTCAATGGCAAAAATCAATGAATATTGTAAATGCACAAACAGTAATTTCTCCGCATTGCAAGGTGCAATTCTGAAATTTTTTGCTTTTTCCTGCTCCTTTTAGCATGATAAACAAGATTCAAAGAGAGTGAGATGCCAGCTCCTTTCATTCAGTCAGTAGCTTCAATCATTTATGGACGTTTTTCAATTGCAAAAATCATTGAATATTGTAAATGCACAAACAGTAATTTCTCCGCATTGCAAGGTGCAATTCTGAAATTTTTTACTTTTTCCTGCTCCTCTTAGCATGATAAAGAAGATTCAAAGAGAGTGAGATGCCAGCTCCTTTCATTCAGTCAGTAGCTTCAATCATTTCTGGTATATGAATAACATGATGTTTTTCAATCGCAAAAATCAATGAATATTGTAAATGCACAAACAGTAATTTCTCCGCATTGCAAGGTGCAATTCTGAAATTTTTTGCTTTTTCCTGCTCCTCTTAGCATGATAAAGAAGATTCAAAGAGAGTGAGATGCCAGCTCCTTTCATTCAGTCAGTAGCTTCAATCATTTCCGGACGTTTTTCAATGGCAAAAATCAATGAATATTGTAAATGCACAAACAGTAATTTCTCCGCATTGCAAGGTGTAATTCTGAAATTTTTTGCTTTTTCCTGCTCCTCTTAGCATGATAAAGAAGATTCAAAGAGAGTGAGATGCCAGCTCCTTTCCTTCAGTCAGTAGCTTCAATCATTTCTGGTATATGAATAACATGATGTTTTTCAATGGCAAAAATCAATGAATTTTGTAAATGCACAAACAGTAATTTCTCCGCATTGCAAGGCGCAATTCTGAAATTTTTTGCTTTTTCCTGCTCCTCTTAGCATGATAAAGAAGATTCAAAGAGAGTGAGATGCTAGCTCCTTTCATTCAGTCAGTAGCTTCAATCATTTCTGGACGTTTTTCAATGGCAAAAATCAATGAATATTGTAAATGCACAAACAGTAATTTCTCCGCATTGCAAGGTGCAATTCTGAAATTTTTTGCTTTTTCCTGCTCCTCTTAGCATGATAAACAAGATTCAAAGAGAGTGAGGTGCCAGCTCCTTTCATTCAGTCAGGAGCTTCAAACATTTCTGGTATATGAATAACATGTTTTTCAATGGCAAAAATCAATGAATATTGTAAATGCACAAACAGTAATTTCTCCGCATTGCAAGGTGCAATTCTGAAATTTTTTGCTTTTTCCTGCTCCTCTTAGCATGATAAAGAAGATTCAAAGAGAGTGAGATGCCAGCTCCTTTCATTCAGTCAGTAGCTTCAATCATTTCTGGACATTTTTCAATGGCAAAAATCAATGAATATTGTAAATGCACAAAGAGTAATTTCTCCGCATTGCAAGGTGCAATTCTGAAATTTTTTGCATTTTCCTGCTCCTCTTAGCATGATAAAGAAGATTCAAAGAGAGTGAGATGCCAGCTCCTTTCATTCAGTCAGTAGCTTCAATCATTTCTGGACGTTTTTCAATGGCAAAAATCAATGAATATTGTAAATGCACAAACTGTAATTTCTCCGCATTGCAAGGTGCAATTCTGAAATTTTTTGCTTTTTCCTGCTCCTCTTAGCATGATAAAGAAGATTCAAAGAGAGTGAGATGCCAGCTCCTTTCATTCAGTCAGTAGCTTCAATCATTTCTGGACGTTTTTCAATGGCAAAAATCAATGAATATTGTAAATGCACAAACAGTAATTTCTCCGCATTGCAAGGTGCAATTCTGAAATTTTTTGCTTTTTCCTGCTCCTCTTAGCATGATAAAGAAGATTCAAAGAGAGTGAGATGCCAGCTCCTTTCATTCAGTCAGTAGCTTCAATCATTTCTGGACGTTTTTCAATGGCAAAAATCAATGAATATTGTAAATGCACAAACAGTAATTTCTCCGCATTGCAAGGTGCAATTCTGAAATTTTTTGCTTTTTCCTGCTCCTCTTAGCATGATAAAGAAGATTCAAAGAGAGTGAGATGCCAGCTCCTTTCATTCAGTCAGTAGCTTCAATCATTTCTGGTATATGAATAACATGATGTTTTTCAATGGCAAAAATCAATGAATTTTGTAAATGCACAAACAGTAATTTCTCAGCATTGCAAGGTGCAATTCTGAAATTTTTTGCTTTTTCCTGCTCCTCTTAGCATGATAAAGAAGATTCAAAGAGAGTGAGATGCCAGCTCCTTTCATTGTCAGTAGCTTCAATCATTTCTGGACGTTTTTCAATGGCAAAAATCAATGAATATTGTAAATGCACAAACAGTAATTTCTCCGCATTGCAAGGTGCAATTCTGAAATTTTTTGCTTTTTCCTGCTCCTCTTAGCATTATGAAGAAGATTCAAAGAGAGTGAGATACCAGCTCCTTTCATTCAGTCAGTAGCTTCAAACATTTCTGGTATATGAATAACATGATGTTTTTCAATGGCAAAAATCAATGAATATTGTAAATGCACAAACAGTAATTTCTCCGCATTGCAAGGTGCAATTCTGAAATTTTTTGCTTTTTCCTGCTCCTCTTAGCATGATAAAGAAGATTCAAAGAGAGTGAGATGCCAGCTCCTTTAGTTCAGTCAGTAGCTTCAATCATTTCTGGATGTTTTTCAATGGCAAAAATCATTGAATATTGTAAATGCACAAACAGTAATTTCTCCGCATTGCAAGGTGCAATTCTGAAATTTTTTACTTTTTCCTGCTCCTCTTAACATGATAAAGAAGATTCAAAGAGAGTGAGATGCCAGCTCCTTTCATTCAGTCAGTAGCTTCAATCATTTCTGGTATATGAATAACATGATGTTTTTCAATCGCAAAAATCAATGAATATTGTAAATGCACAAACAGTAATTTCTCCGCATTGCAAGGTGCAATTCTGAAATTTTTTGCTTTTTCCTGCTCCTCTTAGCATGATAAAGAAGATTCAAAGAGAGTGAGATGCCAGCTCCTTTCATTCAGTCAGTAGCTTCAATCATTTCTGGACGTTTTTCAATGGCAAAAATCAATGAATATTGTAAATGCACAAACAGTAATTTCTCCGCATTGCAAGGTGCAATTCTGAAATTTTTTGCTTTTTCCTGCTCCTCTTAGCATGATAAAGAAGATTCAAAGAGAGTGAGATGCCAGCTCCTTTCCTTCAGTCAGTAGCTTCAATCATTTCTGGCATATGAATAACATGATGTTTTTCAATGGCAAAAATCAATGAATTTTGTAAATGCACAAACAGTAATTTCTCCGCATTGCAAGGCGCAATTCTGAAATTTTTTGCTTTTTCCTGCTCCTCTTAGCATGATAAAGAAGATTCAAAGAGAGTGAGATGCCAGCTCCTTTCATTCAGTCAGTAGCTTCAATCATTTCTGAACATTTTTCAATGGCATAAATCAATGAATATTGTAAATGCACAAACAGTAATTTCTCCGCATTGCAAGGTGCAATTCTGAAATTTTTTGCTTTTTCCTGCTCCTCTTAGCATGATAAAGAAGATTCAAAGAGAGTGAGATGACAGCTCCTTTCATTCAGTCAGTAGCTTCAATCATTTCTGGACGTTTTTCAATGGCAAAAATCAATGAATATTGTAAATGCACAAACAGTAATTTCTCCGCATTGCAAGGTGCAATTCTGAAATTTTTTGCTTTTTCCTGCTCCTCTCAGCATGATAAAGAAGATTCAAAGAGAGTGAGGTGCCAGCTCCTTTCATTCAGTCAGGAGCTTCAAACATTTCTGGTATATGAATAACATGTTTTTCAATGGCAAAAATCAATAAATATTGTAAATGCACAAACAGTAATTTCTCCGCATTGCAAGGTGCAATTCTGAAATTTTTTGCTTTTTCCTGCTCCTCTTAGCATGATAAAGAAGATTCAAAGAGAGTGAGATGCCAGCTCCTTTCATTCAGTCAGTAGCTTCAATCATTTCTGGACGTTTTTCAATGGCAAAAATCAATGAATATTGTAAATGCACAAACAGTAATTTCTCCGCATTGCAAGGTGCAATTCTGAAATTTTTTGCTTTTTCCTGCTCCTCTTAGCATGATAAAGAAGATTCAAAGAGAGTGAGATGCCAGCTCCTTTCATTCAGTCAGTAGCTTCAATCATTTCTGGACGTTTTTCAATGGCAAAAATCAATGAATATTGTAAATGCACAAACAGTAATTTCTCCGCATTGCAAGGTGCAATTCTGAAATTTTTTGCTTTTTCCTGCTCCTCTTAGCATGATAAAGAAGATTCAAAGAGAGTGAGATGCCAGCTCCTTTCCTTCAGTCAGTAGCTTCAATCATTTCTGGCATATGAATAACATGATGTTTTTCAATGGCAAAAATCAATGAATTTTGTAAATGCACAAACAGTAATTTCTCCGCATTGCAAGGCGCAATTCTGAAATTTTTTGCTTTTTCCTGCTCCTCTTAGCATGATAAAGAAGATTCAAAGAGAGTGAGATGCCAGCTCCTTTCATTCAGTCAGTAGCTTCAATCATTTCTGGACATTTTTCAATGGCAAAAATCAATGAATATTGTAAATGCACAAACAGTAATTTCTCCGCATTGCAAGGTGCAATTCTGAAATTTTTTGCTTTTTCCTGCTCCTCTTAGCATGATAAAGAAGATTCAAAGAGAGTGAGATGACAGCTCCTTTCATTCAGTCAGTAGCTTCAATCATTTCTGGACGTTTTTCAATGGCAAAAATCAATGAATATTGTAAATGCACAAACAGTAATTTCTCCGCATTGCAAGGTGCAATTCTGAAATTTTTTGCTTTTTCCTCCTCCTCTTAGCATGATAAAGAAGATTCAAAGAGAGTGAGGTGCCAGCTCCTTTCATTCAGTCAGGAGCTTCAAACATTTCTGGTATATGAATAACATGTTTTTCAATGGCAAAAATCAATGAATATTGTAAATGCACAAACAGTAATTTCTCCGCATTGCAAGGTGCAATTCTGAAATTTTTTGCTTTTTCCTGCTCCTCTTAGCATGATAAAGAAGATTCAAAGAGAGTGAGATGCCAGCTCCTTTCATTCAGTCAGTAGCTTCAATCATTTCTGGACGTTTTTCAATGGCAAAAATCAATGAATATTGTAAATGTACAAACAGTAATTTCTCCGCATTGCAAGGTGCAATTCTGAAATTTTTTGCTTTTTCCTGCTCCTCTTAGCATGATAAAGAAGATTCAAAGAGAGTGAGATGCCAGCTCCTTTCATTCAGTCAGTAGCTTCAATCATTTCTGGACGTTTTTCAATGGCAAAAATCAATGAATATTGTAAATGCACAAACAGTAATTTCTCCGCATTGCAATGTGCAATTCTGAAATTTTTTGCTTTTTCCTGCTCCTCTTAGCATGATAAAGAAGATTCAAAGAGAGTGAGATGCCAGCTCCTTTCATTCAGTCAGTAGCTTCAAACATTTCTGGTATATGAATAACATGATGTTTTTCAATGGCAAAAATCAATGAATATTGTAAATGCACAAACAGTAATTTCTCCGCATTGCAAGGTGCAATTCTGAAATTTTTTGCTTTTTTCTGCTCCTCTTAGCATGATAAAGAAGATTCAAAGAGAGTGAGATGCCAGCTCCTTTCGTTCAGTCAGTAGCTTCAATCATTTCTGGACGTTTTTCAATGGCAAAAATCATTGAATATTATAAATGCACAAACAGTAATTTCTCCGCATTGCAAGGTGCAATTCTGAAATTTTTTACTTTTTCCTGCTCCTCTTAGCATGATAAAGAAGATTCAAAGAGAGTGAGATGCCAGCTCCTTTCATTCAGTCAGTAGCTTCAATCATTTCTGGTATATGAATAACATGATGTTTTTCAATGGCAAAAATCAATGAATATTGTAAATGCACAAACAGTAATTTCTCCGCATTGCAAGGTGCAATTCTGAAATTTTTTGCTTTTTCCTGCTCCTCTTAGCATGATAAAGAAGATTCAAAGAGAGTGAGATGCCAGCTCCTTTCATTCAGTCAGTAGCTTCAATCATTTCTGGACGTTTTTCAATGGCAAAAATCAATGAATATTGTAAATGCACAAACAGTAATTTCTCCGCATTGCAAGGTGCAATTCTGAAATTTTTTGCTTTTTCCTGCTCCTCTTAGCATGATAAATAAGATTCAAAGAGAGTGAGATGCCAGCTCCTTTCATTCAGTCAGTAGCTTTAATCATTTCTGGACGTTTTTCAATGGCAAAAATCATTGAATATTGTAAATGCACAATCAGTAATTTCTCCGCATTGCAAGGTGCAATTCTGAAATTTTTTACTTTTTCCTGCTCCTCTTAGCATGATAAAGAAGATTCAAAGAGAGTGAGATGCCAGCTCCTTTCATTCAGTCAGTAGCTTCAATCATTTCTGGTATATGAATAACATGATGTTTTTCAATCGCAAAAATCAATGAATATTGTAAATGCACAAACAGTAATTTCTCCGCATTGCAAGGTGCAATTCTGAAATTTTTTGCTTTTTCCTGCTCCTCTTAGCATGATAAAGAAGATTCAAAGAGAGTGAGATGCCAGCTCCTTTCATTCAGTCAGTAGCTTCAATCATTTCTGGACGTTTTTCAATGGCAAAAACCAATGAATATTGTAAATGCACAAACAGTAATTTCTCCGCATTGCAAGGTGCAATTCTGAAATTTTTGCTTTTTCCTGCTCCTCTTAGCATGATAAAGAAGATTCAAAGAGAGTGAGATGCCAGATCCTTTCCTTCAGTCAGTAGCTTCAATCATTTCTGGTATATGAATAACATGATGTTTTTCAATGGCAAAAATCAATGAATTTTGTAAATGCACAAACAGTAATTTCTCCGCATTGCAAGGCGCAATTCTGAAATTTTTTGCTTTTTCCTGCTCCTCTTAGCATGATAAAGAAGATTCAAAGAGAGTGAGATGCCAGCTCCTTTCATTCAGTCAGTAGCTTCAATCATTTCTGGACATTTTTCAATGGCAAAAATCAATGAATATTGTAAATGCACAAACAGTAATTTCTCCGCATTGCAAGGTGCAATTCTGAAATTTTTTGCTTTTTCCTGCTCCTCTTAGCATGATAAAGAAGATTCAAAGAGAGTGAGATGCCAGCTCCTTTCATTCAGTCAGTAGCTTCAATCATTTCTGGACGTTTTTCAATGGCAAAAATCAATGAATATTGTAAATGCACAAACAGTAATTTCTCCGCATTGCAAGGTGCAATTCTGAAATTTTTTGCTTTTTCCTGCTCCTCTTAGCATGATAAAGAAGATTCAAAGAGAGTGAGATGCCAGCTCCTTTCATTCAGTCAGTAGCTTCAATCATTTCTGGACGTTTTTCAATGGCAAAAATCAATGAATATTGTAAATGCACAAACAGTAATTTCTCCGCATTGCAAGGTGCAATTCTGAAATTTTTTGCTTTTTCCTGCTCCTCTTAGCATGATAAAGAAGATTCAAAGAGAGTGAGATGCCAGATCCTTTCCTTCAGTCAGTAGCTTCAATCATTTCTGGTATATGAATAACATGATGTTTTTCAATGGCAAAAATCAATGAATTTTGTAAATGCACAAACAGTAATTTCTCCGCATTGCAAGGCACAATTCTGAAATTTTTTGCTTTTTCCTGCTCCTCTTAGCATGATAAAGAAGATTCAAAGAGAGTGAGATGCCAGCTCCTTTCATTCAGTCAGTAGCTTCAATCATTTCTGGACATTTTTCAATGGCAAAAATCAATGAATATTGTAAATGCACAAACAGTAATTTCTCCGCATTGCAAGGTGCAATTCTGAAATTTTTTGCTTTTTCCTGCTCCTCTTAGCATGATAAAGAAGATTCAAAGAGAGTGAGATGCCAGCTCCTTTCATTCAGTCAGTAGCTTCAATCATTTCTGGACGTTTTTCAATGGCAAAAATCAATGAATATTGTAAATGCACAAACAGTAATTTCTCCGCATTGCAAGGTGCAATTCTGAAATTTTTTGCTTTTTCCTGCTCCTCTTAGCATGATAAAGAAGATTCAAAGAGAGTGAGATGCCAGCTCCTTTCATTCAGTCAGTAGCTTCAATCATTTCTGGACGTTTTTCAATGGCAAAAATCAATGAATATTGTAAATGCACAAACAGTAATTTCTCCGCATTGCAATGTGCAATTCTGAAATTTTTTGCTTTTTCCTGCTCCTCTTAGCATGATAAAGAAGATTCAAAGAGAGTGAGATGCCAGCTCCTTTCATTCAGTCGGTAGCTTCAAACATTTCTGGTACATGAATAACATGATGTTTTTCAATGGCAAAAATCAATGAATATTGTAAATGCACAAACAGTAATTTCTCCGCATTGCAAGGTGCAATTCTGAAATTTTTTGCTTTTTCCTGCTCCTCTTAGCATGATAAAGAAGATTCAAAGAGAGTGAGATGCCAGCTCCTTTCGTTCAGTCAGTAGCTTCAATCATTTCTGGACGTTTTTCAATGGCAAAAATCATTGAATATTATAAATGCACAAACAGTAATTTCTCCGCATTGCAAGGTGCAATTCTGAAATTTTTTACTTTTTCCTGCTCCTCTTAGCATGATAAAGAAGATTCAAAGAGAGTGAGATGCCAGCTCCTTTCATTCAGTCAGTAGCTTCAATCATTTCTGGTATATGAATAACATGATGTTTTTCAATGGCAAAAATCAATGAATATTGTAAATACACAAACAGTAATTTCTCCGCATTGCAAGGTGCAATTCTGAAATTTTTTGCTTTTTCCTGCTCCTCTTAGCATGATAAAGAAGATTCAAAGAGAGTGAGATGCCAGCTCCTTTCATTCAGTCAGTAGCTTCAATCATTTCTGGACGTTTTTCAATGGCAAAAATCAATGAATATTGTAAATGCACAAACAGTAATTTCTCCGCATTGCAAGGTGCAATTCTGAAATTTTTTGCTTTTTCCTGCTCCTCTTAGCATGATAAACAAGATTCAAAGAGAGTGAGATGCCAGCTCCTTTCATTCAGTCAGTAGCTTCAATCATTTCTGGACGTTTTTCAATGGCAAAAATCATTGAATATTGTAAATGCACAAACAGTAATTTCTCCGCATTGCAAGGTGCAATTCTGAAATTTTTTACTTTTTCCTGCTCCTCTTAGCATGATAAAGAAGATTCAAAGAGAGTGAGATGCCAGCTCCTTTCATTCAGTCAGTAGCTTCAATCATTTCTGGTATATGAATAACATGATGTTTTTCAATCGCAAAAATCAATGAATATTGTAAATGCACAAACAGTAATTTCTCCGCATTGCAAGGTGCAATTCTGAAATTTTTTGCTTTTTCCTGCTCCTCTTAGCATGATAAAGAAGATTCAAAGAGAGTGAGATGCCAGCTCCTTTCATTCAGTCAGTAGCTTCAATCATTTCTGGACGTTTTTCAATGGCAAAAATCAATGAATATTGTAAATGCACAAACAGTAATTTCTCCGCATTGCAAGGTGCAATTCTGAAATTTTTTGCTTTTTCCTGCTCCTCTAAGCATGATAAAGAAGATTCAAAGAGAGTGAGATGCCAGATCCTTTCCTTCAGTCAGTAGCTTCAATCATTTCTGGTATATGAATAACATGATGATTTTCAATGGCAAAAATCAATGAATTTTGTAAATGCACAAACAGTAATTTCTCCGCATTGCAAGGCGCAATTCTGAAATTTTTTGCTTTTTCCTGCTCCTCTTAGCATGATAAAGAAGATTCAAAGAGAGTGAGATGCCAGCTCCTTTCATTCAGTCAGTAGCTTCAATCATTTCTGGACATTTTTCAATGGCAAAAATCAATGAATATTGTAAATGCACAAACAGTAATTTCTCCGCATTGCAAGGTGCAATTCTGAAATTTTTTGCTTTTTCCTGCTCCTCTTAGCATGATAAAGAAGATTCAAAGAGAGTGAGATGCCAGCTCCTTTCATTCTGTCAGTAGCTTCAATCATTTCTGGACGTTTTTCAATGGCAAAAATCAATGAATATTGTAAATGCACAAACAGTAATTTCTCCGCATTGCAAGGTGCAATTCTGAAATTTTTTGCTTTTTCCTGCTCCTCTTAGCATGATAAAGAAGATTCAAAGAGAGTGAGATGCCAGCTCCTTTCATTCAGTCAGTACCTTCAATCATTTCTGGACGTTTTTCAATGGCAAAAATAAATGAATATTGTAAATGCACAAACAGTAATTTCTCCGCATTGCAAGGTGCAATTCTGAAATTTTTTGCTTTTTCCTGCTCCTCTTAGCATGATAAAGAAGATTCAAAGAGAGTGAGATGCCAGCTCCTTTCATTCAGTCGGTAGCTTCAAACATTTCTGGTACATGAATAACATGATGTTTTTCAATGGCAAAAATCAATGAATATTGTAAATGCACAAACAGTAATTTCTCCGCATTGCAAGGTGCAATTCTGAAATTTTTTGCTTTTTCCTGCTCCTCTTAGCATGATAAAGAAGATTCAAAGAGAGTGAGATGCCAGCTCCTTTCGTTCAGTCAGTAGCTTCAATCATTTCTGGACGTTTTTCAATGGCAAAAATCATTGAATATTATAAATGCACAAACAGTAATTTCTCCGCATTGCAAGGTGCAATTCTGAAATTTTTTACTTTTTCCTGCTCCTCTTAGCATGATAAAGAAGATTCAAAGAGAGTGAGATGCCAGCTCCTTTCATTCAGTCAGTAGCTTCAATCATTTCTGGTATATGAATAACATGATGTTTTTCAATGGCAAAAATCAATGAATATTGTAAATGCACAAACAGTAATTTCTCCGCATTGCAAGGTGCAATTCTGAAATTTTTTGCTTTTTCCTGCTCCTCTTAGCATGATAAAGAAGATTCAAAGAGAGTGAGATGCCAGCTCCTTTCATTCAGTCAGTAGCTTCAATCATTTCTGGACGTTTTTCAATGGCAAAAATCAATGAATATTGTAAATGCACAAACAGTAATTTCTCCGCATTGCAAGGTGCAATTCTGAAATTTTTTGCTTTTTCCTGCTCCTCTTAGCATGATAAACAAGATTCAAAGAGAGTGAGATGCCAGCTCCTTTCATTCAGTCAGTAGCTTCAATCATTTCTGGACGTTTTTCAATGGCAAAAATCATTGAATATTGTAAATGCACAAACAGTAATTTCTCCGCATTGCAAGGTGCAATTCTGAAATTTTTTACTTTTTCCTGCTCCTCTTAGCATGATAAAGAAGATTCAAAGAGAGTGAGATGCCAGCTCCTTTCATTCAGTCAGTAGCTTCAATCATTTCTGGTATATGAATAACATGATGTTTTTCAATCGCAAAAATCAATGAATATTGTAAATGCACAAACAGTAATTTCTCCGCATTGCAAGGTGCAATTCTGAAATTTTTTGCTTTTTCCTGCTCCTCTTAGCATGATAAAGAAGATTCAAAGAGAGTGAGATGCCAGCTCCTTTCATTCAGTCAGTAGCTTCAATCATTTCTGGACGTTTTTCAATGGCAAAAATCAATGAATATTGTAAATGCACAAACAGTAATTTCTCCGCATTGCAAGGTGCAATTCTGAAATTTTTTGCTTTTTCCTGCTCCTCTAAGCATGATAAAGAAGATTCAAAGAGAGTGAGATGCCAGATCCTTTCCTTCAGTCAGTAGCTTCAATCATTTCTGGTATATGAATAACATGATGTTTTTCAATGGCAAAAATCAATGAATTTTGTAAATGCACAAACAGTAATTTCTCCGCATTGCAAGGCGCAATTCTGAAATTTTTTGCTTTTTCCTGCTCCTCTTAGCATGATAAAGAAGATTCAAAGAGAGTGAGATGCCAGCTCCTTTCATTCAGTCAGTAGCTTCAATCATTTCTGGACATTTTTCAATGGCAAAAATCAATGAATATTGTAAATGCACAAACAGTAATTTCTCCGCATTGCAAGGTGCAATTCTGAAATTTTTTGCTTTTTCCTGCTCCTCTTAGCATGATAAAGAAGATTCAAAGAGAGTGAGATGCCAGCTCCTTTCATTCTGTCAGTAGCTTCAATCATTTCTGGACGTTTTTCAATGGCAAAAATCAATGAATATTGTAAATGCACAAACAGTAATTTCTCCGCATTGCAAGGTGCAATTCTGAAATTTTTTGCTTTTTCCTGCTCCTCTTAGCATGATAAAGAAGATTCAAAGAGAGTGAGATGCCAGCTCCTTTCATTCAGTCAGTACCTTCAATCATTTCTGGACGTTTTTCAATGGCAAAAATAAATGAATATTGTAAATGCACAAACAGTAATTTCTCCGCATTGCAAGGTGCAATTCTGAAATTTTTTGCTTTTTCCTGCTCCTCTTAGCATGATAAAGAAGATTCAAAGAGAGTGAGATGCCAGCTCCTATCATTCAGTCAGTAGCTTCAATCATTTTTGGACGTTTTTCAATGGCAAAAATCAATGAATATTGTAAATGCACAAACTGTAATTTCTCCGCATTGCAAGGTGCAATTCTGAAATTTTTTGCTTTTTCCTGCTCCTCTTAGCATGATAAAGAAGATTCAAAGAGAGTGAGATGCCAGCTCCTTTCATTCAGTCAGTAGCTTCAATCATTTCTGGTATATGAATAACATGATGTTTTTCAATAGCAAAAATCAATGAATATTGTAAATGCACAAACAGTAATTTCTCCGCATTGCAAGGTGCAATTCTGAAATTTTTTGCTTTTTCCTGCTCCTCTTAGCATGATAAAGAAGATTCAAAGAGAGTGAGATGCCAGCTCCTTTCATTCAGTCAGTAGCTTCAATCATTTCTGGACGTTTTTCAATGGCAAAAATCAATGAATATTGTAAATGCACAAACAGTAATTTCTCCGCATTGCAAGGTGCAATTCTGAAATTTTTTACTTTTTCCTGCTCCTCTTAGCATGATAAAGAAGATTCAAAGAGAGTGAGATGCCAGCTCCTTTCATTCAGTCAGTAGCTTCAATCATTTCTGGTATATGAATAACATGATGTTTTTCAATCGCAAAAATCAATGAATATTGTAAATGCACAAACAGTAATTTCTCCGCATTGCAAGGTGCAATTCTGAAATTTTTTGCTTTTTCCTGCTCCTCTTAGCATGATAAAGAAGATTCAAAGAGAGTGAGATGCCAGCTCCTTTCATTCAGTCAGTAGCTTCAATCATTTCTGGACGTTTTTCAATGGCAAAAATCAATGAATATTGTAAATGCACAAACAGTAATTTCTCCGCATTGCAAGGTGCAATTCTGAAATTCTTTGCTTTTTCCTGCTCCTCTAAGCATGATAAAGAAGATTCAAAGAGAGTGAGATGCCAGATCCTTTCCTTCAGTCAGTAGCTTCAATCATTTCTGGTATATGAATAACATGATGTTTTTCAATGGCAAAAATCAATGAATTTTGTAAATGCACAAACAGTAATTTCTCCGCATTGCAAGGCGCAATTCTGAAATTTTTTACTTTTTCCTGCTCCTCTTAGCATGATAAAGAAGATTCAAAGAGAGTGAGATGCCAGCTCCTTTCATTCAGTCAGTAGCTTCAATCATTTCTGGTATATGAATAACATGATGTTTTTCAATGGCAAAAATCAATGAATATTGTAAATGCACAAACAGTAATTTCTCCGCATTGCAAGGTGCAATTCTGAAATTTTTTGCTTTTTCCTGCTCCTCTTAGCATGATAAAGAAGATTCAAAGAGAGTGAGATGCCAGCTCCTTTCATTCAGTCAGTAGCTTCAATCATTTCTGGACGTTTTTCAATGGCAAAAATCAATGAATATTGTAAATGCACAAACAGTAATTTCTCCGCATTGCAAGGTGCAATTCTGAAATTTTTTGCTTTTTCCTGCTCCTCTTAGCATGATAAAGAAGATTCAAAGAGAGTGAGATGCCAGCTCCTTTCATTCAGTCAGTAGCTTTAATCATTTCTGGACGTTTTTCAATGGCAAAAATCATTGAATATTGTAAATGCACAATCAGTAATTTCTCCGCATTGCAAGGTGCAATTCTGAAATTTTTTACTTTTTCCTGCTCCTCTTAGCATGATAAAGAAGATTCAAAGAGAGTGAGATGCCAGCTCCTTTCATTCAGTCAGTAGCTTCAATCATTTCTGGTATATGAATAACATGATGTTTTTCAGTCGCAAAAATCAATGAATATTGTAAATGCACAAACAGTAATTTCTCCGCATTGCAAGGTGCAATTCTGAAATTTTTTGCTTTTTCCTGCTCCTCTTAGCATGATAAAGAAGATTCAAAGAGAGTGAGATGCCAGCTCCTTTCATTCAGTCAGTAGCTTCAATCATTTCTGGACGTTTTTCAATGGCAAAAACCAATGAATATTGTAAATGCACAAACAGTAATTTCTCCGCATTGCAAGGTGCAATTCTGAAACTTTTTGCTTTTTCCTGCTCCTCTTAGCATGATAAAGAAGATTCAAAGAGAGTGAGATGCCAGATCCTTTCCTTCAGTCAGTAGCTTCAATCATTTCTGGTATATGAATAACATGATGTTTTTCAATGGCAAAAATCAATGAATTTTGTAAATGCACAAACAGTAATTTCTCCGCATTGCAAGGCGCAATTCTGAAATTTTTTGCTTTTTCCTGCTCCTCTTAGCATGATAAAGAAGATTCAAAGAGAGTGAGATGCCAGCTCCTTTCATTCAGTCAGTAGCTTCAATCATTTCTGGACATTTTTCAATGGCAAAAATCAATGAATATTGTAAATGCACAAACAGTAATTTCTCCGCATTGCAAGGTGCAATTCTGAAATTTTTTGCTTTTTCCTGCTCCTCTTAGCATGATAAAGAAGATTCAAAGAGAGTGAGATGCCAGCTCCTTTCATTCAGTCAGTAGCTTCAATCATTTCTGGACGTTTTTCAATGGCAAAAATCAATGAATATTGTAAATGCACAAACAGTAATTTCTCCGCATTGCAATGTGCAATTCTGAAATTTTTTGCTTTTTCCTGCTCCTCTTAGCATGATAAAGAAGATTCAAAGAGAGTGAGATGCCAGCTCCTTTCATTCAGTCAGTAGCTTCAATCATTTCTGGACGTTTTTCAATGGCAAAAATCAATGAATATTGTAAATGCAAACAGTAATTTCTCCGCATTGCAAGGTGCAATTCTGAAATTTTTTGCTTTTTCCTGCTCCTCTTAGCATGATAAAGAAGATTCAAAGAGAGTGAGATGCCAGATCCTTTCCTTCAGTCAGTAGCTTCAATCATTTCTGGTATATGAATAACATGATGTTTTTCAATGGCAAAAATCAATGAATTTTGTAAATGCACAAACAGTAATTTCTCCGCATTGCAAGGCGCAATTCTGAAATTTTTTGCTTTTTCCTGCTCCTCTTAGCATGATAAAGAAGATTCAAAGAGAGTGAGATGCCAGCTCCTTTCATTCAGTCAGTAGCTTCAATCATTTCTGGACATTTTTCAATGGCAAAAAACAATGAATATTGTAAATGCACAAACAGTAATTTCTCCGCATTGCAAGGTGCAATTCTGAAATTTTTTGCTTTTTCCTGCTCCTCTTAGCATGATAAAGAAGATTCAAAGAGAGTGAGATGCCAGCTCCTTTCATTCAGTCAGTAGCTTCAATCATTTCTGGACGTTTTTCAATGGCAAAAATCAATGAATATTGTAAATGCACAAACAGTAATTTCTCCGCATTGCAAGGTGCAATCTTGAAATTTTTTACTTTTTCCTGCTCCTCTTAGCATGATAAAGAAGATTCAAAGAGAGTGAGATGCCAGCTCCTTTCATTCAGTCAGTAGCTTCAATCATTTCTGGTATATGAATAACATGATGTTTTTCAATCGCAAAAATCAATGAATATTGTAAATGCACAAACAGTAATTTCTCCGCATTGCAAGGTGCAATTCTGAAATTTTTTGCTTTTTCCTGCTCCTCTTAGCATGATAAAGAAGATTCAAAGAGAGTGAGATGCCAGCTCCTTTCATTCAGTCAGTAGCTTCAATCATTTCTGGACGTTTTTCAATGGCAAAAATCAATGAATATTGTAAATGCACAAACAGTAATTTCTCCGCATTGCAAGGTGCAATTCTGAAATTCTTTGCTTTTTCCTGCTCCTCTAAGCATGATAAAGAAGATTCAAAGAGAGTGAGATGCCAGATCCTTTCCTTCAGTCAGTAGCTTCAATCATTTCTGGTATATGAATAACATGATGTTTTTCAATGGCAAAAATCAATGAATTTTGTAAATGCACAAACAGTAATTTCTCCGCATTGCAAGGCGCAATTCTGAAATTTTTTACTTTTTCCTGCTCCTCTTAGCATGATAAAGAAGATTCAAAGAGAGTGAGATGCCAGCTCCTTTCATTCAGTCAGTAGCTTCAATCATTTCTGGTATATGAATAACATGATGTTTTTCAATGGCAAAAATCAATGAATATTGTAAATGCACAAACAGTAATTTCTCCGCATTGCAAGGTGCAATTCTGAAATTTTTTGCTTTTTCCTGCTCCTCTTAGCATGATAAAGAAGATTCAAAGAGAGTGAGATGCCAGCTCCTTTCATTCAGTCAGTAGCTTCAATCATTTCTGGACGTTTTTCAATGGCAAAAATCAATGAATATTGTAAATGCACAAACAGTAATTTCTCCGCATTGCAAGGTGCAATTCTGAAATTTTTTGCTTTTTCCTGCTCCTCTTAGCATGATAAAGAAGATTCAAAGAGAGTGAGATGCCAGCTCCTTTCATTCAGTCAGTAGCTTTAATCATTTCTGGACGTTTTTCAATGGCAAAAATCAATGAATATTGTAAATGCACAAACAGTAATTTCTCCGCATTGCAAGGTGCAATTCTGAAATTTTTTGCTTTTTCCTGCTCCTCTTAGCATGATAAAGAAGATTCAAAGAGAGTGAGATGCCAGCTCCTTTCATTCAGTCAGTAGCTTCAATCATTTCTGGACGTTTTTCAATGGCAAAAATCAATGAATATTGTAAATGCACAAACAGTAATTTCTCCGCATTGCAAGGTGCAATTCTGAAATTTTTTACTTTTTCCTGCTCCTCTTAGCATGATAAAGAAGATTCAAAGAGAGTGAGATGCCAGCTCCTTTCATTCAGTCAGTAGCTTCAATCATTTCTGGTATATGAATAACATGATGTTTTTCAATCGCAAAAATCAATGAATATTGTAAATGCACAAACAGTAATTTCTCCGCATTGCAAGGTGCAATTCTGAAATTTTTTGCTTTTTCCTGCTCCTCTTAGCATGATAAAGAAGATTCAAAGAGAGTGAGATGCCAGCTCCTTTCATTCAGTCAGTAGCTTCAATCATTTCTGGACGTTTTTCAATGGCAAAAATCAATGAATATTGTAAATGCACAAACAGTAATTTCTCCGCATTGCAAGGTGCAATTCTGAAATTCTTTGCTTTTTCCTGCTCCTCTAAGCATGATAAAGAAGATTCAAAGAGAGTGAGATGCCAGATCCTTTCCTTCAGTCAGTAGCTTCAATCATTTCTGGTATATGAATAACATGATGTTTTTCAATGGCAAAAATCAATGAATTTTGTAAATGCACAAACAGTAATTTCTCCGCATTGCAAGGCGCAATTCTGAAATTTTTTACTTTTTCCTGCTCCTCTTAGCATGATAAAGAAGATTCAAAGAGAGTGAGATGCCAGCTCCTTTCATTCAGTCAGTAGCTTCAATCATTTCTGGTATATGAATAACATGATGTTTTTCAATGGCAAAAATCAATGAATATTGTAAATGCACAAACAGTAATTTCTCCGCATTGCAAGGTGCAATTCTGAAATTTTTTGCTTTTTCCTGCTCCTCTTAGCATGATAAAGAAGATTCAAAGAGAGTGAGATGCCAGCTCCTTTCATTCAGTCAGTAGCTTTAATCATTTCTGGACGTTTTTCAATGGCAAAAATCATTGAATATTGTAAATGCACAATCAGTAATTTCTCCGCATTGCAAGGTGCAATTCTGAAATTTTTTACTTTTTCCTGCTCCTCTTAGCATGATAAAGAAGATTCAAAGAGAGTGAGATGCCAGCTCCTTTCATTCAGTCAGTAGCTTCAATCATTTCTGGTATATGAATAACATGATGTTTTTCAATCGCAAAAATCAATGAATATTGTAAATGCACAAACAGTAATTTCTCCGCATTGCAAGGTGCAATTCTGAAATTTTTTGCTTTTTCCTGCTCCTCTTAGCATGATAAAGAAGATTCAAAGAGAGTGAGATGCCAGCTCCTTTCATTCAGTCAGTAGCTTCAATCATTTCTGGACGTTTTTCAATGGCAAAAACCAATGAATATTGTAAATGCACAAACAGTAATTTCTCCGCATTGCAAGGTGCAATTCTGAAACTTTTTGCTTTTTCCTGCTCCTCTTAGCATGATAAAGAAGATTCAAAGAGAGTGAGATGCCAGATCCTTTCCTTCAGTCAGTAGCTTCAATCATTTCTGGTATATGAATAACATGATGTTTTTCAATGGCAAAAATCAATGAATTTTGTAAATGCACAAACAGTAATTTCTCCGCATTGCAAGGCACAATTCTGAAATTTTTTGCTTTTTCCTGCTCCTCTTAGCATGATAAAGAAGATTCAAAGAGAGTGAGATGCCAGCTCCTTTCATTCAGTCAGTAGCTTCAATCATTTCTGGACATTTTTCAATGGCAAAAATCAATGAATATTGTAAATGCACAAACAGTAATTTCTCCGCATTGCAAGGTGCAATTCTGAAATTTTTTGCTTTTTCCTGCTCCTCTTAGCATGATAAAGAAGATTCAAAGAGAGTGAGATGCCAGCTCCTTTCATTCAGTCAGTAGCTTCAATCATTTCTGGACGTTTTTCAATGGCAAAAATCAATGAATATTGTAAATGCACAAACAGTAATTTCTCCGCATTGCAATGTGCAATTCTGAAATTTTTTGCTTTTTCCTGCTCCTCTTAGCATGATAAAGAAGATTCAAAGAGAATGAGATGCCAGCTCCTTTCATTCAGTCAGTAGCTTCAATCATTTCTGGACGTTTTTCAATGGCAAAAATCAATGAATATTGTAAATGCAAACAGTAATTTCTCCGCATTGCAAGGTGCAATTCTGAAATTTTTTGCTTTTTCCTGCTCCTCTTAGCATGATAAAGAAGATTCAAAGAGAGTGAGATGCCAGATCCTTTCCTTCAGTCAGTAGCTTCAATCATTTCTGGTATATGAATAACATGATGTTTTTCAATGGCAAAAATCAATGAATTTTGTAAATGCACAAACAGTAATTTCTCCGCATTGCAAGGCGCAATTCTGAAATTTTTTGCTTTTTCCTACTCCTCTTAGCATGATAAAGAAGATTCAAAGAGAGTGAGATGCCAGCTCCTTTCATTCAGTCAGTAGCTTCAATCATTTCTGGACATTTTTCAATGGCAAAAATCAATGAATATTGTAAATGCACAAACAGTAATTTCTCCGCATTGCAAGGTGCAATTCTGAAATTTTTTGCTTTTTCCTGCTCCTCTTAGCATGATAAAGAAGATTCAAAGAGAGTGAGATGCCAGCTCCTTTCATTCAGTCAGTAGCTTCAATCATTTCTGGACGTTTTTCAATGGCAAAAATCAATGAATATTGTAAATGCACAAACAGTAATTTCTCCGCATTGCAAGGTGCAATTCTGAAATTTTTTGCTTTTTCCTGCTCCTCTTAGCATGATAAAGAAGATTCAAAGAGAGTGAGATGCCAGCTCCTTTCATTCAGTCAGTAGCTTCAATCATTTCTGGACGTTTTTCAATGGCAAAAATCAATGAATATTGTAAATGCACAAACAGTAATTTCTCCGCATTGCAATGTGCAATTCTGAAATTTTTTGCTTTTTCCTGCTCCTCTTAGCATGATAAAGAAGATTCAAAGAGAGTGAGATGCCAGCTACTTTCATTCAGTCAGTAGCTTCAAACATTTCTGGTACATGAATAACATGATGTTTTTCAATGGCAAAAATCAATGAATATTGTAAATGCACAAACAGTAATTTCTCCGCATTGCAAGGTGCAATTCTGAAATTTTTTGCTTTTTCCTGCTCCTCTTAGCATGATAAAGAAGATTCAAAGAGAGTGAGATGCCAGCTCCTTTCGTTCAGTCAGTAGCTTCAATCATTTCTGGACGTTTTTCAATGGAAAAAATCATTGAATATTATAAATGCACAAACAGTAATTTCTCCGCATTGCAAGGTGCAATTCTGAAATTTTTTACTTTTTCCTGCTCCTCTTAGCATGATAAAGAAGATTCAAAGAGAGTGAGATGCCAGCTCCTTTCATTCAGTCAGTAGCTTCAATCATTTCTGGTATATGAATAACATGATGTTTTTCAATGGCAAAAATCAATGAATATTGTAAATGCACAAACAGTAATTTCTCCGCATTGCAAGGTGCAATTCTGAAATTTTTTGCTTTTTCCTGCTCCTCTTAGCATGATAAAGAAGATTCAAAGAGAGTGAGATGCCAGCTCCTTTCATTCAGTCAGTAGCTTCAATCATTTCTGGACGTTTTTCAATGGCAAAAATCAATGAATATTGTAAATGCACAAACAGTAATTTCTCCGCATTGCAAGGTGCAATTCTGAAATTTTTTGCTTTTTCCTGCTCCTCTTAGCATGATAAACAAGATTCAAAGAGAGTGAGATGCCAGCTCCTTTCATTCAGTCAGTAGCTTCAATCATTTCTGGACGTTTTTCAATGGCAAAAATCATTGAATATTGTAAATGCACAAACAGTAATTTCTCCGCATTGCAAGGTGCAATTCTGAAATTTTTTACTTTTTCCTGCTCCTCTTAGCATGATAAAGAAGATTCAAAGAGAGTGAGATGCCAGCTCCTTTCATTCAGTCAGTAGCTTCAATCATTTCTGGTATATGAATAACATGATGTTTTTCAATCGCAAAAATTAATGAATATTGTAAATGCACAAACAGTAATTTCTCCGCACTGCAAGGTGCAATTCTGAAATTTTTTGCTTTTTCCTGCTCCTCTTAGCATGATAAAGAAGATTCAAAGAGAGTGAGATGCCAGCTCCTTTCATTCAGTCAGTACCTTCAATCATTTCTGGACGTTTTTCAATGGCAAAAATCAATGAATATTGTAAATGCACAAACAGTAATTTCTCCGCATTGCAAGGTGCAATTCTGAAATTTTTTGCTTTTTCCTGCTCCTCTTAGCATGATAAAGAAGATTCAAAGAGAGTGAGATGCCAGCTCCTTTCATTCAGTCAGTAGCTTCAATCATTTCTGGACGTTTTTCAATGGCAAAAATCAATGAATATTGTAAATGCACAAACTGTAATTTCTCCGCATTGCAAGGTGCAATTCTGAAATTTTTTGCTTTTTCCTGCTCCTCTTAGCATGATAAAGAAGATTCAAAGAGAGTGAGATGCCAGCTCCTTTCATTCAGTCAGTAGCTTCAATCATTTCTGGTATATGAATAACATGATGTTTTTCAATAGCAAAAATCAATGAATATTGTAAATGCACAAACAGTAATTTCTCCGCATTGCAAGGTGCAATTCTGAAATTTTTTGCTTTTTCCTGCTCCTCTTAGATGATAAAGAAGATTCAAAGAGAGTGAGATGCCAGCTCCTTTCATTCAGTCAGTAGCTTCAATCATTTCTGGACGTTTTTCAATGGCAAAAATCAATGAATATTGTAAATGCACAAACAGTAATTTCTCCGCATTGCAAGGTGCAATTCTGAAATTTTTTACTTTTTCCTGCTCCTCTTAGCATGATAAAGAAGATTCAAAGAGAGTGAGATGCCAGCTCCTTTCATTCAGTCAGTAGCTTCAATCATTTCTGGTATATGAATAACATGATGTTTTTCAATCGCAAAAATCAATGAATATTGTAAATGCACAAACAGTAATTTCTCCGCATTGCAAGGTGCAATTCTGAATTTTTTTGCTTTTTCCTGCTCCTCTTAGCATGATAAAGAAGATTCAAAGAGAGTGAGATGCCAGCTCCTTTCATTCAGTCAGTAGCTTCAATCATTTCTGGACGTTTTTCAATGGCAAAAATCAATGAATATTGTAAATGCACAAACAGTAATTTCTCCGCATTGCAAGGTGCAATTCTGAAATTCTTTGCTTTTTCCTGCTCCTCTAAGCATGATAAAGAAGATTCAAAGAGAGTGAGATGCCAGCTCCTTTCATTCAGTCAGTAGCTTCAATCATTTCTGGTATATGAATAACATGATGTTTTTCAATCGCAAAAATCAATGAATATTGTAAATGCACAAACAGTAATTTCTCCGCATTGCAAGGTGCAATTCTGAAATTTTTTGCTTTTTCCTGCTCCTCTTAGCATGATAAAGAAGATTCAAAGAGAGTGAGATGCCAGCTCCTTTCATTCAGTCAGTACCTTCAATCATTTCTGGACGTTTTTCAATGGCAAAAATCAATGAATATTGTAAATGCACAAACAGTAATTTCTCCGCATTGCAAGGTGCAATTCTGAAATTTTTTGCTTTTTCCTGCTCCTCTTAGCATGATAAAGAAGATTCAAAGAGAGTGAGATGCCAGCTCCTTTCATTCAGTCAGTAGCTTCAATCATTTCTGGACGTTTTTCAATGGCAAAAATCAATGAATATTGTAAATGCACAAACTGTAATTTCTCCGCATTGCAAGGTGCAATTCTGAAATTTTTTGCTTTTTCCTGCTCCTCTTAGCATGATAAAGAAGATTCAAAGAGAGTGAGATGCCAGCTCCTTTCATTCAGTCAGTAGCTTCAATCATTTCTGGTATATGAATAACATGATGTTTTTCAATAGCAAAAATCAATGAATATTGTAAATGCACAAACAGTAATTTCTCCGCATTGCAAGGTGCAATTCTGAAATTTTTTGCTTTTTCCTGCTCCTCTTAGCATGATAAAGAAGATTCAAAGAGAGTGAGATGCCAGCTCCTTTCATTCAGTCAGTAGCTTCAATCATTTCTGGACGTTTTTCAATGGCAAAAATCAATGAATATTGTAAATGCACAAACAGTAATTTCTCCGCATTGCAAGGTGCAATTCTGAAATTTTTTACTTTTTCCTGCTCCTCTTAGCATGATAAAGAAGATTCAAAGAGAGTGAGATGCCAGCTCCTTTCATTCAGTCAGTAGCTTCAATCATTTCTGGTATATGAATAACATGATGTTTTTCAATCGCAAAAATCAATGAATATTGTAAATGCACAAACAGTAATTTCTCCGCATTGCAAGGTGCAATTCTGAAATTTTTTGCTTTTTCCTGCTCCTCTTAGCATGATAAAGAAGATTCAAAGAGAGTGAGATGCCAGCTCCTTTCATTCAGTCAGTAGCTTCAATCATTTCTGGACGTTTTTCAATGGCAAAAATCAATGAATATTGTAAATGCACAAACAGTAATTTCTCCGCATTGCAAGGTGCAATTCTGAAATTCTTTGCTTTTTCCTGCTCCTCTAAGCATGATAAAGAAGATTCAAAGAGAGTGAGATGCCAGATCCTTTCCTTCAGTCAGTAGCTTCAATCATTTCTGGTATATGAATAACATGATGTTTTTCAATGGCAAAAATCAATGAATTTTGTAAATGCACAAACAGTAATTTCTCCGCATTGCAAGGCGCATTTCTGAAATTTTTTACTTTTTCCTGCTCCTCTTAGCATGATAAAGAAGATTCAAAGAGAGTGAGATGCCAGCTCCTTTCATTCAGTCAGTAGCTTCAATCATTTCTGGTATATGAATAACATGATGTTTTTCAATGGCAAAAATCAATGAATATTGTAAATGCACAAACAGTAATTTCTCCGCATTGCAAGGTGCAATTCTGAAATTTTTTGCTTTTTCCTGCTCCTCTTAGCATGATAAAGAAGATTCAAAGAGAGTGAGATGCCAGCTCCTTTCATTCAGTCAGTAGCTTCAATCATTTCTGGACGTTTTTCAATGGCAAAAATCAATGAATATTGTAAATGCACAAACAGTAATTTCTCCGCATTGCAAGGTGCAATTCTGAAATTTTTTGCTTTTTCCTGCTCCTCTTAGCATGATAAAGAAGATTCAAAGAGAGTGAGATGCCAGCTCCTTTCATTCAGTCAGTAGCTTTAATCATTTCTGGACGTTTTTCAATGGCAAAAATCATTGAATATTGTAAATGCACAATCAGTAATTTCTCCGCATTGCAAGGTGCAATTCTGAAATTTTTTACTTTTTCCTGCTCCTCTTAGCATGATAAAGAAGATTCAAAGAGAGTGAGATGCCAGCTCCTTTCATTCAGTCAGTAGCTTCAATCATTTCTGGTATATGAATAACATGATGTTTTTCAATCGCAAAAATCAATGAATATTGTAAATGCACAAACAGTAATTTCTCCGCATTGCAAGGTGCAATTCTGAAATTTTTTGCTTTTTCCTGCTCCTCTTAGCATGATAAAGAAGATTCAAAGAGAGTGAGATGCCAGCTCCTTTCATTCAGTCAGTAGCTTCAATCATTTCTGGACGTTTTTCAATGGCAAAAACCAATGAATATTGTAAATGCACAAACAGTAATTTCTCCGCATTGCAAGGTGCAATTCTGAAACTTTTTGCTTTTTCCTGCTCCTCTTAGCATGATAAAGAAGATTCAAAGAGAGTGAGATGCCAGATCCTTTCCTTCAGTCAGTAGCTTCAATCATTTCTGGTATATGAATAACATGATGTTTTTCAATGGCAAAAATCAATGAATTTTGTAAATGCACAAACAGTAATTTCTCCGCATTGCAAGGCGCAATTCTGAAATTTTTTGCTTTTTCCTGCTCCTCTTAGCATGATAAAGAAGATTCAAAGAGAGTGAGATGCCAGCTCCTTTCATTCAGTCAGTAGCTTCAATCATTTCTGGACATTTTTCAATGGCAAAAATCAATGAATATTGTAAATGCACAAACAGTAATTTCTCCGCATTGCAAGGTGCAATTCTGAAATTTTTTGCTTTTTCCTGCTCCTCTTAGCATGATAAAGAAGATTCAAAGAGAGTGAGATGCCAGCTCCTTTCATTCAGTCAGTAGCTTCAATCATTTCTGGACGTTTTTCAATGGCAAAAATCAATGAATATTGTAAATGCACAAACAGTAATTTCTCCGCATTGCAATGTGCAATTCTGAAATTTTTTGCTTTTTCCTGCTCCTCTTAGCATGATAAAGAAGATTCAAAGAGAGTGAGATGCCAGCTCCTTTCATTCAGTCAGTAGCTTCAATCATTTCTGGACGTTTTTCAATGGCAAAAATCAATGAATATTGTAAATGCACAAACAGTAATTTCTCCGCATTGCAAGGTGCAATTCTGAAATTTTTTGCTTTTTCCTGCTCCTCTTAGCATGATAAAGAAGATTCAAAGAGAGTGAGATGCCAGATCCTTTCCTTCAGTCAGTAGCTTCAATCATTTCTGGTATATGAATAACATGATGTTTTTCAATGGCAAAAATCAATGAATTTTGTAAATGCACAAACAGTAATTTCTCCGCATTGCAAGGCGCAATTCTGAAATTTTTTGCTTTTTCCTGCTCCTCTTAGCATGATAAAGAAGATTCAAAGAGAGTGAGATGCCAGCTCCTTTCATTCAGTCAGTAGCTTCAATCATTTCTGGACATTTTTCAATGGAAAAAATCAATGAATATTGTAAATGCACAAACAGTAATTTCTCCGCATTGCAAGGTGCAATTCTGAAATTTTTTGCTTTTTCATGCTCCTCTTAGCATGATAAAGAAGATTCAAAGAGAGTGAGATGCCAGCTCCTTTCATTCAGTCAGTAGCTTCAATCATTTCTGGACGTTTTTCAATGGCAAAAATCAATGAATATTGTAAATGCATAAACAGTAATTTCTCCGCATTGCAATGTGCAATTCTGAAATTTTTTGCTTTTTCCTGCTCCTCTTAGCATGATAAAGAAGATTCAAAGAGAGTGAGATGCCAGCTCCTTTCATTCAGTCAGTAGCTTCAAACATTTCTGGTACATGAATAACATGATGTTTTTCAATGGCAAAAATCAATGAATATTGTAAATGCACAAACAGTAATTTCTCCGCATTGCAAGGTGCAATTCTGAAATTTTTTGCTTTTTCCTGCTCCTCTTAGCATGATAAAGAAGATTCAAAGAGAGTGAGATGCCAGCTCCTTTCGTTCAGTCAGTAGCTTCAATCATTTCTGGACGTTTTTCAATGGCAAAAATCATTGAATATTATAAATGCACAAACAGTAATTTCTCCGCATTGCAAGGTGCAATTCTGAAATTTTTTACTTTTTCCTGCTCCTCTTAGCATGATAAAGAAGATTCAAAGAGAGTGAGATGCCAGCTCCTTTCATTCAGTCAGTAGCTTCAATCATTTCTGGACGTTTTTCAATGGCAAAAATCATTGAATATTGTAAATGCACAAACAGTAATTTCTCCGCATTGCAAGGTGCAATTCTGAAATTTTTTACTTTTTCCTGCTCCTCTTAGCATGATAAAGAAGATTCAAAGAGAGTGAGATGCCAGCTCCTTTCATTCAGTCAGTAGCTTCAATCATTTCTGGTATATGAATAACATGATGTTTTTCAATCGCAAAAATCAATGAATATTGTAAATGCACAAACAGTAATTTCTCCGCATTGCAAGGTGCAATTCTGAAATTTTTTGCTTTTTCCTGCTCCTCTTAGCATGATAAAGAAGATTCAAAGAGAGTGAGATGCCAGCTCCTTTCAATCAGTCAGTACCTTCAATCATTTCTGGACGTTTTTCAATGGCAAAAATCAATGAATATTGTAAATGCACAAACAGTAATTTCTCCGCATTGCAAGGTGCAATTCTGAAATTTTTTGCTTTTTCCTGCTCCTCTTAGCATGATAAAGAAGATTCAAAGAGAGTGAGATGCCAGCTCCTTTCATTCAGTCAGTAGCTTCAATCATTTCTGGACGTTTTTCAATGGCAAAAATCAATGAATATTGTAAATGCACAAACTGTAATTTCTCCGCATTGCAAGGTGCAATTCTGAAATTTTTTGCTTTTTCCTGCTCCTCTTAGCATGATAAAGAAGATTCAAAGAGAGTGAGATGCCAGCTCCTTTCATTCAGTCAGTAGCTTCAATCATTTCTGGTATATGAATAACATGATGTTTTTCAATAGCAAAAATCAATGAATATTGTAAATGCACAAACAGTAATTTCTCCGCATTGCAAGGTGCAATTCTGAAATTTTTTGCTTTTTCCTGCTCCTCTTAGCATGATAAAGAAGATTCAAAGAGAGTGAGATGCCAGCTCCTTTCATTCAGTCAGTAGCTTCAATCATTTCTGGACGTTTTTCAATGGCAAAAATCAATGAATATTGTAAATGCACAAACAGTAATTTCTCCGCATTGCAAGGTGCAATTCTGAAATTTTTTACTTTTGTCTGCTCCTCTTAGCATGATAAAGAAGATTCAAAGAGAGTGAGATGCCAGCTCCTTTCATTCAGTCAGTAGCTTCAATCATTTCTGGTATATGAATAACATGATGTTTTTCAATCGCAAAAATCAATGAATATTGTAAATGCACAAACAGTAATTTCTCCGCATTGCAAGGTGCAATTCTGAAATTTTTTGCTTTTTCCTGCTCCTCTTAGCATGATAAAGAAGATTCAAAGAGAGTGAGATGCCAGCTCCTTTCATTCAGTCAGTACCTTCAATCATTTCTGGACGTTTTTCAATGGCAAAAATCAATGAATATTGTAAATGCACAAACAGTAATTTCTCCGCATTGCAAGGTGCAATTCTGAAATTTTTTGCTTTTTCCTGCTCCTCTTAGCATGATAAAGAAGATTCAAAGAGAGTGAGATGCCAGCTCCTTTCATTCAGTCAGTAGCTTCAATCATTTCTGGACGTTTTTCAATGGCAAAAATCAATGAATATTGTAAATGCACAAACTGTAATTTCTCCGCATTGCAAGGTGCAATTCTGAAATTTTTTGCTTTTTCCTGCTCCTCTTAGCATGATAAAGAAGATTCAAAGAGAGTGAGATGCCAGCTCCTTTCATTCAGTCAGTAGCTTCAATCATTTCTGGTATATAAATAACATGATGTTTTTCAATAGCAAAAATCAATGAATATTGTAAATGCACAAACAGTAATTTCTCCGCATTGCAAGGTGCAATTCTGAAAATTTTTGCTTTTTCCTGCTCCTCTTAGCATGATAAAGAAGATTCAAAGAGAGTGAGATGCCAGCTCCTTTCATTCAGTCAGTAGCTTCAATCATTTCTGGACGTTTTTCAATGGCAAAAATCAATGAATATTGTAAATGCACAAACAGTAATTTCTCCGCATTGCAAGGTGCAATTCTGAAATTTTTTACTTTTTCCTGCTCCTCTTAGCATGATAAAGAAGATTCAAAGAGAGTGAGATGCCAGCTCCTTTCATTCAGTCAGTAGCTTCAATCATTTCTGGTATATGAATAACATGATGTTTTTCAATCGCAAAAATCAATGAATATTGTAAATGCACAAACAGTAATTTCTCCGCATTGCAAGGTGCAATTCTGAAATTTTTTGCTTTTTCCTGCTCCTCTTAGCATGATAAAGAAGATTCAAAGAGAGTGAGATGCCAGCTCCTTTCATTCAGTCAGTAGCTTCAATCATTTCTGGACGTTTTTCAATGGCAAAAATCAATGAATATTGTAAATGCACAAACAGTAATTTCTCCGCATTGCAAGGTGCAATTCTGAAATTCTTTGCTTTTTCCTGCTCCTCTAAGCATGATAAAGAAGATTCAAAGAGAGTGAGATGCCAGATCCTTTCCTTCAGTCAGTAGCTTCAATCATTTCTGGTATATGAATAACATGATGTTTTTCAATGGCAAAAATCAATGAATTTTGTAAATGCACAAACAGTAATTTCTCCGCATTGCAAGGCGCAATTCTGAAATTTTTTACTTTTTCCTGCTCCTCTTAGCATGATAAAGAAGATTCAAAGAGAGTGAGATGCCAGCTCCTTTCATTCAGTCAGTAGCTTCAATCATTTCTGGTATATGAATAACATGATGTTTTTCAATGGCAAAAATCAATGAATATTGTAAATGCACAAACAGTAATTTCTCCGCATTGCAAGGTGCAATTCTGAAATTTTTTGCTTTTTCCTGCTCCTCTTAGCATGATAAAGAAGATTCAAAGAGAGTGAGATGCCAGCTCCTTTCATTCAGTCAGTAGCTTCAATCATTTCTGGACGTTTTTCAATGGCAAAAATCAATGAATATTGTAAATGCACAAACAGTAATTTCTCCGCATTGCAAGGTGCAATTCTGAAATTTTTTGCTTTTTCCTGCTCCTCTTAGCATGATAAAGAAGATTCAAAGAGAGTGAGATGCCAGCTCCTTTCATTCAGTCAGTAGCTTTAATCATTTCTGGACGTTTTTCAATGGCAAAAATCATTGAATATTGTAAATGCACAATCAGTAATTTCTCCGCATTGCAAGGTGCAATTCTGAAATTTTTTACTTTTTCCTGCTCCTCTTAGCATGATAAAGAAGATTCAAAGAGAGTGAGATGCCAGCTCCTTTCATTCAGTCAGTAGCTTCAATCATTTCTGGTATATGAATAACATGATGTTTTTCAATCGCAAAAATCAATGAATATTGTAAATGCACAAACAGTAATTTCTCCGCATTGCAAGGCGCAATTCTGAAATTTTTTGCTTTTTCCTGCTCCTCTTAGCATGATAAAGAAGATTCAAAGAGAGTGAGATGCCAGCTCCTTTCATTCAGTCAGTAGCTTCAATCATTTCTGGACATTTTTCAATGGCAAAAATCAATGAATATTGTAAATGCACAAACAGTAATTTCTCCGCATTGCAAGGTGCAATTCTGAAATTTTTTGCTTTTTCCTGCTCCTCTTAGCATGATAAAGAAGATTCAAAGAGAGTGAGATGCCAGCTCCTTTCATTCAGTCAGTAGCTTCAATCATTTCTGGACGTTTTTCAATGGCAAAAATCAATGAATATTGTAAATGCACAAACAGTAATTTCTCCGCATTGCAATGTGCAATTCTGAAATTTTTTGCTTTTTCCTGCTCCTCTTAGCATGATAAAGAAGATTCAAAGAGAGTGAGATGCCAGATCCTTTCATTCAGTCAGTAGCTTCAATCATTTCTGGACGTTTTTCAATGGCAAAAATCAATGAATATTGTAAATGCACAAACAGTAATTTCTCCGCATTGCAAGGTGCAATTCTGAAATTTTTTGCTTTTTCCTGCTCCTCTTAGCATGATAAAGAAGATTCAAAGAGAGTGAGATGCCAGATCCTTTCCTTCAGTCAGTAGCTTCAATCATTTCTGGTATATGAATAACATGATGTTTTTCAATGGCAAAAATCAATGAATTTGGTAAATGCACAAACAGTAATTTCTCCGCATTGCAAGGCGCAATTCTGAAATTTTTTGCTTTTTCCTGCTCCTCTTAGCATGATAAAGAAGATTCAAAGAGAGTGAGATGCCAGCTCCTTTCATTCAGTCAGTAGCTTCAATCATTTCTGGACATTTTTCAATGGCAAAAATCAATGAATATTGTAAATGCACAAACAGTAATTTCTCCGCATTGCAAGGTGCAATTCTGAAATTTTTTGCTTTTTCCTGCTCCTCTTAGCATGATAAAGAAGATTCAAAGAGAGTGAGATGCCAGCTCCTTTCATTCAGTCAGTAGCTTCAATCATTTCTGGACGTTTTTCAATGGCAAAAATCAATGAATATTGTAAATGCACAAACAGTAATTTCTCCGCATTGCAAGGTGCAATTCTGAAATTTTTTGCTTTTCCTGCTCCTCTTAGCATGATAAAGAAGATTCAAAGAGAGTGAGATGCCAGCTCCTTTCATTCAGTCAGTAGCTTCAATCATTTCTGGACGTTTTTCAATGGCAAAAATCAATGAATATTGTAAATGCACAAACAGTAATTTCTCCGCATTGCAATGTGCAATTCTGAAATTTTTTGCTTTTTCCTGCTCCTCTTAGCATGATAAAGAAGATTCAAAGAGAGTGAGATGCCAGCTCCTTTCATTCAGTCAGTAGCTTCAAACATTTCTGGTACATGAATAACATGATGTTTTTCAATGGCAAAAATCAATGAATATTGTAAATGCACAAACAGTAATTTCTCCGCATTGCAAGGTGCAATTCTGAAATTTTTTGCTTTTTCCTGCTCCTCTTAGCATGATAAAGAAGATTCAAAGAGAGTGAGATGCCAGCTCCTTTCATTCAGTCAGTAGCTTTAATCATTTCTGGACGTTTTTCAATGGCAAAAATCATTGAATATTGTAAATGCACAATCAGTAATTTCTCCGCATTGCAAGGTGCAATTCTGAAATTTTTTACTTTTTCCTGCTCCTCTTAGCATGATAAAGAAGATTCAAAGAGAGTGAGATGCCAGCTCCTTTCATTCAGTCAGTAGCTTCAATCATTTCTGGTATATGAATAACATGATGTTTTTCAATCGCAAAAATCAATGAATATTGTAAATGCACAAACAGTAATTTCTCCGCATTGCAAGGTGCAATTCTGAAATTTTTTGCTTTTTCCTGCTCCTCTTAGCATGATAAAGAAGATTCAAAGAGAGTGAGATGCCAGCGCCTTTCATTCAGTCAGTAGCTTCAATCATTTCTGGACGTTTTTCAATGGCAAAAACCAATGAATATTGTAAATGCACAAACAGTAATTTCTCCGCATTGCAAGGTGCAATTCTGAAACTTTTTGCTTTTTCCTGCTCCTCTTAGCATGATAAAGAAGATTCAAAGAGAGTGAGATGCCAGATCCTTTCCTTCAGTCAGTAGCTTCAATCATTTCTGGTATATGAATAACATGATGTTTTTCAATGGCAAAAATCAATGAATTTTGTAAATGCACAAACAGTAATTTCTCCGCATTGCAAGGCGCAATTCTGAAATTTTTTGCTTTTTCCTGCTCCTCTTAGCATGATAAAGAAGATTCAAAGAGAGTGAGATGCCAGCTCCTTTCATTCAGTCAGTAGCTTCAATCATTTCTGGACATTTTTCAATGGCAAAAATCAATGAATATTGTAAATGCACAAACAGTAATTTCTCCGCATTGCAAGGTGCAATTCTGAAATTTTTTGCTTTTTCCTGCTCCTCTTAGCATGATAAAGAAGATTCAAAGAGAGTGAGATGCCAGCTCCTTTCATTCAGTCAGTAGCTTCAATCATTTCTGGACGTTTTTCAATGGCAAAAATCAATGAATATTGTAAATGCACAAACAGTAATTTCTCCGCATTGCAATGTGCAATTCTGAAATTTTTTGCTTTTTCCTGCTCCTCTTAGCATGATAAAGAAGATTCAAAGAGAGTGAGATGCCAGATCCTTTCATTCAGTCAGTAGCTTCAATCATTTCTGGACGTTTTTCAATGGCAAAAATCAATGAATATTGTAAATGCACAAACAGTAATTTCTCCGCATTGCAAGGTGCAATTCTGAAATTTTTTGCTTTTTCCTGCTCCTCTTAGCATGATAAAGAAGATTCAAAGAGAGTGAGATGCCAGATCCTTTCCTTCAGTCAGTAGCTTCAATCATTTCTGGTATATGAATAACATGATGTTTTTCAATGGCAAAAATCAATGAATTTTGTAAATGCACAAACAGTAATTTCTCCGCATTGCAAGGCGCAATTCTGAAATTTTTTGCTTTTTCCTGCTCCTCTTAGCATGATAAAGAAGATTCAAAGAGAGTGAGATGCCAGCTCCTTTCATTCAGTCAGTAGCTTCAATCATTTCTGGACATTTTTCAATGGCAAAAATCAATGAATATTGTAAATGCACAAACAGTAATTTCTCCGCATTGCAAGGTGCAATTCTGAAATTTTTTGCTTTTTCCTGCTCCTCTTAGCATGATAAAGAAGATTCAAAGAGAGTGAGATGCCAGCTCCTTTCATTCAGTCAGTAGCTTCAATCATTTCTGGACGTTTTTCAATGGCAAAAATCAATGAATATTGTAAATGCACAAACAGTAATTTCTCCGCATTGCAAGGTGCAATTCTGAAATTTTTTGCTTTTCCTGCTCCTCTTAGCATGATAAAGAAGATTCAAAGAGAGTGAGATGCCAGCTCCTTTCATTCAGTCAGTAGCTTCAATCATTTCTGGACGTTTTTCAATGGCAAAAATCAATGAATATTGTAAATGCACAAACAGTAATTTCTCCGCATTGCAATGTGCAATTCTGAAATTTTTTGCTTTTTCCTGCTCCTCTTAGCATGATAAAGAAGATTCAAAGAGAGTGAGATGCCAGCTCCTTTCATTCAGTCAGTAGCTTCAAACATTTCTGGTACATGAATAACATGATGTTTTTCAATGGCAAAAATCAATGAATATTGTAAATGCACAAACAGTAATTTCTCCGCATTGCAAGGTGCAATTCTGAAATTTTTTGCTTTTTCCTGCTCCTCTTAGCATGATAAAGAAGATTCAAAGAGAGTGAGATGCCTGCTCCTTTCGTTCAGTCAGTAGCTTCAATCATTTCTGGACGTTTTTCAATGGCAAAAATCATTGAATATTATAAATGCACAAACAGTAATTTCTCCGCATTGCAAGGTGCAATTCTGAAATTTTTTACTTTTTCCTGCTCCTCTTAGCATGATAAAGAAGATTCAAAGAGAGTGAGATGCCAGCTCCTTTCATTCAGTCAGTAGCTTCAATCATTTCTGGTATATGAATAACATGATGTTTTTCAATGGCAAAAATCAATGAATATTGTAAATGCACAAACAGTAATTTCTCCGCATTGCAAGGTGCAATTCTGAAATTTTTTGCTTTTTCCTGCTCCTCTTAGCATGATAAAGAAGATTCAAAGAGAGTGAGATGCCAGCTCCTTTCATTCAGTCAGTAGCTTCAATCATTTCTGGACGTTTTTCAATGGCAAAAATCAATGAATATTGTAAATGCACAAACAGTAATTTCTCCGCATTGCAAGGTGCAATTCTGAAATTTTTTGCTTTTTCCTGCTCCTCTTAGCATGATAAACAAGATTCAAAGAGAGTGAGATGCCAGCTCCTTTCATTCAGTCAGTAGCTTCAATCATTTCTGGACGTTTTTCAATGGCAAAAATCATTGAATATTGTAAATGCACAAACAGTAATTTCTCCGCATTGCAAGGTGCAATTCTGAAATTTTTTACTTTTTCCTGCTCCTCTTAGCATGATAAAAAAGAGGCAAAGAGAGTGAGATGCCAGCTCCTTTCATTCAGTCAGTAGCTTCAATCATTTCTGGTATATGAATAACATGATGTTTTTCAATCGCAAAAATCAATGAATATTGTAAATGCACAAACAGTAATTTCTCCGCATTGCAAGGTGCAATTCTGAAATTTTTTGCTTTTTCCTGCTCCTCTTAGCATGATAAAGAAGATTCAAAGAGAGTGAGATGCCAGCTCCTTTCATTCAGTCAGTAGCTTCAATCATTTCTGGACGTTTTTCAATGGCAAAAATCAATGAATATTGTAAATGCACAAACAGTAATTTCTCCGCATTGCAAGGTGCAATTCTGAAATTTTTTGCTTTTTCCTGCTCCTCTAAGCATGATAAAGAAGATTCAAAGAGAGTGAGATGCCAGATCCTTTCCTTCAGTCAGTAGCTTCAATCATTTCTGGTATATGAATAACATGATGTTTTTCAATGGCAAAAATCAATGAATTTTGTAAATGCACAAACAGTAATTTCTCCGCATTGCAAGGCGCAATTCTGAAATTTTTTGCTTTTTCCTGCTCCTCTTAGCATGATAAAGAAGATTCAAAGAGAGTGAGATGCCAGCTCCTTTCATTCAGTCAGTAGCTTCAATCATTTCTGGACATTTTTCAATGGCAAAAATCAATGAATATTGTAAATGCACAAACAGTAATTTCTCCGCATTGCAAGGTGCAATTCTGAAATTTTTTGCTTTTTCCTGCTCCTCTAAGCATGATAAAGAAGATTCAAAGAGAGTGAGATGCCAGCTCCTTTCATTCAGTCAGTAGCTTCAATCATTTCTGGACGTTTTTCAATGGCAAAAATCAATGAATATTGTAAATGCACAAACAGTAATTTCTCCGCATTGCAAGGTGCAATTCTGAAATTGTTTGCTTTTTCCTGCTCCTCTTAGCATGATAAAGAAGATTCAAAGAGAGTGAGATGCCAGCTCCTTTCATTCAGTCAGTACCTTCAATTATTTCTGGACCTTTTTCAATGGCAAAAATCAATGAATATTGTAAATGCACAAACAGTAATTTCTCCGCATTGCAAGGTGCAATTCTGAAATTTTTTGCTTTTTCCTGCTCCTCTTAGCATGATAAAGAAGATTCAAAGAGAGTGAGATGCCAGCTCCTTTCATTCAGTCAGTAGCTTCAATCATTTCTGGACGTTTTTCAATGGCAAAAATCAATGAAAATTGTAAATGCACAAACTGTAATTTCTCCGCATTGCAAGGTGCAATTCTGAAATTTTTTGCTTTTTCCTGCTCCTCTTAGCATGATAAAGAAGATTCAAAGAGAGTGAGATGCCAGCTCCTTTCATTCAGTCAGTAGCTTCAATCATTTCTGGTATATGAATAACATGATGTTTTTCAATAGCAAAAATCAATGAATATTGTAAATGCACAAACAGTAATTTCTCCGCATTGCAAGGTGCAATTCTGAAATTTTTTGCTTTTTCCTGCTCCTCTTAGCATGATAAAGAAGATTCAAAGAGAGTGAGATGCCAGCTCCTTTCATTCAGTCAGTAGCTTCAATCATTTCTGGACGTTTTTCAATGGCAAAAATCAATGAATATTGTAAATGCATAAACAGTAATTTCTCCGCATTGCAAGGTGCAATTCTGAAATTTTTTACTTTTTCCTGCTCCTCTTAGCATGATAAAGAAGATTCAAAGAGAGTGAGATGCCAGCTCCTTTCATTCAGTCAGTAGCTTCAATCATTTCTGGTATATGAATAACATGATGTTTTTCAATCGCAAAAATCAATGAATATTGTAAATGCACAAACAGTAATTTCTCCGCATTGCAAGGTGCAATTCTGAAATTTTTTGCTTTTTCCTGCTCCTCTTAGCATGATAAAGAAGATTCAAAGAGAGTGAGATGCCAGCTCCTTTCATTCAGTCAGTAGCTTCAATCATTTCTGGACGTTTTTCAATGGCAAAAATCAATGAATATTGTAAATGCACAAACAGTAATTTCTCCGCATTGCAAGGTGCAATTCTGAAATTTTTTGCTTTTTCCTGCTCCTCTAAGCATGATAAAGAAGATTCAAAGAGAGTGAGATGCCATATCCTTTCCTTCAGTCAGTAGCTTCAATCATTTCTGGTATATGAATAACATGATGTTTTTCAATGGCAAAAATCAATGAATTTTGTAAATGCACAAACAGTAATTTCTCCGCATTGCAAGGCACAATTCTGAAATTTTTTGCTTTTTCCTGCTCCTCTTAGCATGATAAAGAAGATTCAAAGAGAGTGAGATGCCAGCTCCTTTCATTCAGTCAGTAGCTTCAATCATTTCTGGACATTTTTCAATGGCAAAAATCAATGAATATTGTAAATGCACAAACAGTAATTTCTCCGCATTGCAAGGTGCAATTCTGAAATTTTTTGCTTTTTACTGCTCCTCTTAGCATGATAAAGAAGATTCAAAGAGAGTGAGATGCCAGCTCCTTTCATTCAGTCAGTAGCTTCAATCATTTCTGGACGTTTTTCAATGGCAAAAATCAATGAATATTGTAAATGCACAAACAGTAATTTCTCCGCATTGCAAGGTGCAATTCTGAAATTTTTTGCTTTTTCCTGCTCCTCTTAGCATGATAAAGAAGATTCAAAGAGAGTGAGATGCCAGCTCCTTTCATTCAGTCAGTACCTTCAATCATTTCTGGACGTTTTTCAATGGCAAAAATCAATGAATATTGTAAATGCACAAACAGTAATTTCTCCGCATTGCAAGGTGCAATTCTGAAATTTTTTGCTTTTTCCTGCTCCTCTTAGCATGATAAAGAAGATTCAAAGAGAGTGAGATGCCAGCTCCTTTCATTCAGTCAGTAGCTTCAATCATTTCTGGACGTTTTTCAATGGCAAAAATCAATGAATATTGTAAATGCACAAACTGTAATTTCTCCGCATTGCAAGGTGCAATTCTGAAATTTTTTGCTTTTTCCTGCTCCTCTTAGCATGATAAAGAAGATTCAAAGAGAGTGAGATGCCAGCTCCTTTCATTCAGTCAGTAGCTTCAATCATTTCTGGTATATGAATAACATGATGTTTTTCAATAGCAAAAATCAATGAATATTGTAAATGCACAAACAGTAATTTCTCCGCATTGCAAGGTGCAATTCTGAAATTTTTTGCTTTTTCCTGCTCCTCTTAGCATGATAAAGAAGATTCAAAGAGAGTGAGATGCCAGCTCCTTTCATTCAGTCAGTAGCTTCAATCATTTCTGGACGTTTTTCAATGGCAAAAATCAATGAATATTGTAAATGCACAAACAGTAATTTCTCCGCATTGCAAGGTGCAATTCTGAAATTTTTTGCTTTTTCCTGCTCCTCTTAGCATGATAAACAAGATTCAAAGAGAGTGAGATGCCAGCTCCTTTCATTCAGTCAGTAGCTTCAATCATTTCTGGACGTTTTTCAATGGCAAAAATCATTGAATATTGTAAATGCACAAACAGTAATTTCTCCGCATTGCAAGGTGCAATTCTGAAATTTTTTACTTTTTCCTGCTCCTCTTAGCATGATAAAGAAGATTCAAAGAGAGTGAGATGCCAGCTCCTTTCATTCAGTCAGTAGCTTCAATCATTTCTGGTATATGAATAACATGATGTTTTTCAATCGCAAAAATCAATGAATATTGTAAATGCACAAACAGTAATTTCTCCGCATTGCAAGGTGCAATTCTGAAATTTTTTGCTTTTTCCTGCTCCTCTTAGCATGATAAAGAAGATTCAAAGAGAGTGAGATGCCAGCTCCTTTCATTCAGTCAGTAGCTTCAATCATTTCTGGACGTTTTTCAATGGCAAAAATCAATGAATATTGTAAATGCACAAACAGTAATTTCTCCGCATTGCAAGGTGCAATTCTGAAATTTTTTGCTTTTTCCTGCTCCTCTTAGCATGATAAAGAAGATTCAAAGAGAGTGAGATGCCAGATCCTTTCCTTCAGTCAGTAGCTTCAATCATTTCTGGTATATGAATAACATGATGTTTTTCAATGGCAAAAATCAATGAATTTTGTAAATGCACAAACAGTAATTTCTCCGCATTGCAAGGCGCAATTCTGAAATTTTTTGCTTTTTCCTGCTCCTCTTAGCATGATAAAGAAGATTCAAAGAGAGTGAGATGCCAGCTCCTTTCATTCAGTCAGTAGCTTCAATCATTTCTGGACATTTTTCAATGGCAAAAATCAATGAATATTGTAAATGCACAAACAGTAATTTCTCCGCATTGCAAGGTGCAATTCTGAAATTTTTTGCTTTTTCCTGCTCCTCTTAGCATGATAAAGAAGATTCAAAGAGAGTGAGATGCCAGCTCCTTTCATTCAGTCAGTAGCTTCAATCATTTCTGGACGTTTTTCAATGGCAAAAATCAATGAATATTGTAAATGCACAAACAGTAATTTCTCCGCATTGCAAGGTGCAATTCTGAAATTTTTTGCTTTTTCCTGCTCCTCTTAGCATGATAAAGAAGATTCAAAGAGAGTGAGATGCCAGCTCCTTTCATTCAGTCAGTAGCTTCAATCATTTCTGGACGTTTTTCAATGGCAAAAATCAATGAATATTGTAAATGCACAAACAGTAATTTCTCCGCATTGCAAGGTGCAATTCTGAAATTTTTTGCTTTTTCCTGCTCCTCTTAGCATGATAAAGAAGATTCAAAGAGAGTGAGATGCCAGATCCTTTCCTTCAGTCAGTAGCTTCAATCATTTCTGGTATATGAATAACATGATGTTTTTCAATGGCAAAAATCAATGAATTTTGTAAATGCACAAACAGTAATTTCTCCGCATTGCAAGGCGCAATTCTGAAATTTTTTGCTTTTTCCTGCTCCTCTTAGCATGATAAAGAAGATTCAAAGAGAGTGAGATGCCAGCTCCTTTCATTCAGTCAGTAGCTTCAATCATTTCTGGACATTTTTCAATGGCAAAAATCAATGAATATTGTAAATGCACAAACAGTAATTTCTCCGCATTGCAAGGTGCAATTCTGAAATTTTTTGCTTTTTCCTGCTCCACTTAGCATGATAAAGAAGATTCAAAGAGAGTGAGATGCCAGCTCCTTTCATTCAGTCAGTAGCTTCAATCATTTCTGGACGTTTTTCCATGGCAAAAATCAATGAATATTGTAAATGCACAAACAGTAATTTCTCCGCATTGCAAGGTGCAATTCTGAAATTTTTTGCTTTTTCCTGCTCCTCTTAGCATGATAAAGAAGATTCAAAGAGAGTGAGATGCCAGCTCCTTTCATTCAGTCAGTAGCTTCAATCATTTCTGGACGTTTTTCAATGGCAAAAATCAATGAATATTGTAAATGCACAAACAGTAATTTCTCCGCATTGCAATGTGCAATTCTGAAATTTTTTGCTTTTTCCTGCTCCTCTTAGCATGATAAAGAAGATTCAAAGAGAGTGAGATGCCAGCTCCTTTCATTCAGTCAGTAGCTTCAATCATTTCTGGACATTTTTCAATGGCAAAAATCAATGAATATTGTAAATGCACAAACAGTAATTTCTCCGCATTGCAAGGTGCAATTCTGAAATTTTTTGCTTTTTCCTGCTCCTCTTAGCATGATAAAGAAGATTCAAAGAGAGTGAGATGCCAGCTCCTTTCATTCAGTCAGTAGCTTCAATCATTTCTGGACGTTTTTCAATGACAAAAATCAATGAATATTGTAAATGCACAAACAGTAATTTCTCCGCATTGCAAGGTGCAATTCTGAAATTTTTTGCTTTTTCCTGCTCCTCTTAGCATGATAAAGAAGATTCAAAGAGAGTGAGATGCCAGATCCTTTCCTTCAGTCAGTAGCTTCAATCATTTCTGGTATATGAATAACATGATGTTTTTCAATGGCAAAAATCAATGAATTTTGTAAATGCACAAACAGTAATTTCTCCGCATTGCAAGGCGCAATTCTGAAATTTTTTGCTTTTTCCTGCTCCTCTTAGCATGATAAAGAAGATTCAAAGAGAGTGAGATGCCAGCTCCTTTCATTCAGTCAGTAGCTTCAATCATTTCTGGACATTTTTCAATGGCAAAAATCAATGAATATTGTAAATGCACAAACAGTAATTTCTCCGCATTGCAAGGTGCAATTCTGAAATTTTTTGCTTTTTCCTGCTCCTCTTAGCATGATAAAGAAGATTCAAAGAGAGTGAGATGCCAGCTCCTTTCATTCAGTCAGTAGCTTCAATCATTTCTGGACGTTTTTCAATGGCAAAAATCAATGAATATTGTAAATGCACAAACAGTAATTTCTCCGCATTGCAAGGTGCAATTCTGAAATTTTTTGCTTTTTCCTGCTCCTCTTAGCATGATAAAGAAGATTCAAAGAGAGTGAGATGCCAGCTCCTTACATTCAGTCAGTAGCTTCAATCATTTCTGGATGTTTTTCAATGGCAAAAATCAATGAATATTGTAAATGCACAAACAGTAATTTCTCCGCATTGCAAGGTGCAATTCTGAAATTTTTTGCTTTTTCCTGCTCCTCTTAGCATGATAAAGAAGATTCAAAGAGAGTGAGATGCCAGATCCTTTCCTTCAGTCAGTAGCTTCAATCATTTCTGGTATATGAATAACATGTTTTTCAATGGCAAAAATCAATGAATTTTGTAAATGCACAAACAGTAATTTCTCCGCATTGCAAGGCGCAATTCTGAAATTTTTTGCTTTTTCCTGCTCCTCTTAGCATGGTAAAGAAGATTCAAAGAGAGTGAGATGCCAGCTCCTTTCATTCAGTCAGTAGCTTCAATCATTTCTGGACATTTTTCAATGGCAAAAATCAATGAATATTGTAAATGCACAAACAGTAATTTCTCCGCATTGCAAGGTGCAATTCTGAAATTTTTTGCTTTTTCCTGCTCCTCTTAGCATGATAAAGAAGATTCAAAGAGAGTGAGATGCCAGCTCCTTTCATTCAGTCAGTAGCTTCAATCATTTCTGGACGTTTTTCAATGGCAAAAATCAATGAATATTGTAAATGCACAAACAGTAATTTCTCCGCATTGCAAGGTGCAATTCTGAAATTTTTTGCTTTTTCCTGCTCCTCTTAGCATGATAAAGAAGATTCAAAGAGAGTGAGATGCCAGCTCCTTTCATTCAGTCAGTAGCTTCAATCATTTCTGGACGTTTTTCAATGGCAAAAATCAATGAATATTGTAAATGCACAAACAGTAATTTCTCCGCATTGCAATGTGCAATTCTGAAATTTTTTGCTTTTTCCTGCTCCTCTTAGCATGATAAAGAAGATTCAAAGAGAGTGAGATGCCAGCTCCTTTCATTCAGTCAGTAGCTTCAAACATTTCTGGTACATGAATAACATGATGTTTTTCAATGGCAAAAATCAATGAATATTGTAAATGCACAAACAGTAATTTCTCCGCATTGCAAGGTGCAATTCTGAAATTTTTTGCTTTTTCCTGCTCCTCTTAGCATGATAAAGAAGATTCAAAGAGAGTGAGATGCCAGCTCCTTTCGTTCAGTCAGTAGCTTCAATCATTTCTGGACGTTTTTCAATGGCAAAAATCATTGAATATTATAAATGCACAAACAGTAATTTCTCCGCATTGCAAGGTGCAATTCTGAAATTTTTTACTTTTTCCTGCTCCTCTTAGCATGATAAAGAAGATTCAAAGAGAGTGAGATGCCAGCTCCTTTCATTCAGTCAGTAGCTTCAATCATTTCTGGACGTTTTTCAATGGCAAAAATCAATGAATATTGTAAATGCACAAACAGTAATTTCTCCGCATTGCAAGGTGCAATTCTGAAATTTTTTGCTTTTTCCTGCTCCTCTTAGCATGATAAAGAAGATTCAAAGAGAGTGAGATGCCAGCTCATTTCATTCAGTCAGTAGCTTCAATCATTTCTGGACGTTTTTCAATGGCAAAAATCATTGAATATTGTAAATGCACAAACAGTAATTTCTCCGCATTGCAAGGTGCAATTCTGAAATTTTTTACTTTTTCCTGCTCCTCTTAGCATGATAAAGAAGATTCAAAGAGAGTGAGATGCCAGCTCCTTTCATTCAGTCAGTAGCTTCAATCATTTCTGGTATATGAATAACATGATGTTTTTCAATCGCAAAAATCAATGAATATTGTAAATGCACAAACAGTAATTTCTCCGCATTGCAAGGTGCAATTCTGAAATTTTTTGCTTTTTCCTGCTCCTCTTAGCATGATAAAGAAGATTCAAAGAGAGTGAGATGCCAGCTCCTTTCATTCAGTCAGTAGCTTCAATCATTTCTGGTATATGAATAACATGATGTTTTTCAATCGCAAAAATCAATGAATATTGTAAATGCACAAACAGTAATTTCTCCGCATTGCAAGGTGCAATTCTGAAATTTTTTGCTTTTTCCTGCTCCTCTTAGCATGATAAAGAAGATTCAAAGAGAGTGAGATGCCAGCTCCTTTCATTCAGTCAGTAGCTTCAATCATTTCTGGACGTTTTTCAATGGCAAAAATCAATGAATATTGTAAATGCACAAACAGTAATTTCTCCGCATTGCAAGGTGCAATTCTGAAATTTTTTGCTTTTTCCTGCTCCTCTTAGCATGATAAAGAAGATTCAAAGAGAGTGAGATGCCAGATCCTTTCCTTCAGTCAGTAGCTTCAATCATTTCTGGTATATGAATAACATGATGTTTTTCAATGGCAAAAATCAATGAATTTTGTAAATGCACAAACAGTAATTTCTCCGCATTGCAAGGCGCAATTCTGAAATTTTTTGCTTTTTCCTGCTCCTCTTAGCATGATAAAGAAGATTCAAAGAGAGTGAGATGCCAGCTCCTTTCATTCAGTCAGTAGCTTCAATCATTTCTGGACATTTTTCAATGGCAAAAATCAATGAATATTGTAAATGCACAAACAGTAATTTCTCCGCATTGCAAGGTGCAATTCTGAAATTTTTTGCTTTTTCCTGCTCCTCTTAGCATGATAAAGAAGATTCAAAGAGAGTGAGATGCCAGCTCCTTTCATTCAGTCAGTAGCTTCAATCATTTCTGGACGTTTTTCAATGGCAAAAATCAATGAATATTGTAAATGCACAAACAGTAATTTCTCCGCATTGCAAGGTGCAATTCTGAAATTTTTTGCTTTTTCCTGCTCCTCTTAGCATGATAAAGAAGATTCAAAGAGAGTGAGATGCCAGCTCCTTTCATTCAGTCAGTAGCTTCAATCATTTCTGGACGTTTTTCAATGGCAAAAATCAATGAATATTGTAAATGCACAAACAGTAATTTCTCCGCATTGCAAGGTGCAATTCTGAAATTTTTTGCTTTTTCCTGCTCCTCTTAGCATGATAAAGAAGATTCAAAGAGAGTGAGATGCCAGATCCTTTCCTTCAGTCAGTAGCTTCAATCATTTCTGGTATATGAATAACATGATGTTTTTCAATGGCAAAAATCAATGAATTTTGTAAATGCACAAACAGTAATTTCTCCGCATTGCAAGGCGCAATTCTGAAATTTTTTGCTTTTTCCTGCTCCTCTTAACATGATAAAGAAGATTCAAAGAGAGTGAGATGCCAGCTCCTTTCATTCAGTCAGTAGCTTCAATCATTTCTGGACATTTTTCAATGGCAAAAATCAATGAATATTGTAAATGCACAAACAGTAATTTCTCCGCATTGCAAGGTGCAATTCTGAAATTTTTTGCTTTTTCCTGCTCCTCTTAGCATGATAAAGAAGATTCAAAGAGAGTGAGATGCCAGCTCCTTTCATTCAGTCAGTAGCTTCAATCATTTCTGGACATTTTTCCATGGCAAAAATCAATGAATATTGTAAATGCACAAACAGTAATTTCTCCGCATTGCAAGGTGCAATTCTGAAATTTTTTGCTTTTTCCTGCTCCTCTTAGCATGATAAAGAAGATTCAAAGAGAGTGAGATGCCAGCTCCTTTCATTCAGTCAGTAGCTTCAATCATTTCTGGACGTTTTTCAATGGCAAAAATCAATGAATATTGTAAATGCACAAACAGTAATTTCTCCGCATTGCAATGTGCAATTCTGAAATTTTTTGCTTTTTCCTGCTCCTCTTAGCATGATAAAGAAGATTCAAAGAGAGTGAGATGCCAGCTCCTTTCATTCAGTCAGTAGCTTCAATCATTTCTGGACATTTTTCAATGGCAAAAATCAATGAATATTGTAAATGCACAAACAGTAATTTCTCCGCATTGCAAGGTGCAATTCTGAAATTTTTTGCTTTTTCCTGCTCCTCTTAGCATGATAAAGAAGATTCAAAGAGAGTGAGATGCCAGCTCCTTTCATTCAGTCAGTAGCTTCAATCATTTCTGGACGTTTTTCAATGACAAAAATCAATGAATATTGTAAATGCACAAACAGTAATTTCTCTGCATTGCAAGGTGCAATTCTGAAATTTTTTGCTTTTTCCTGCTCCTCTTAGCATGATAAAGAAGATTCAAAGAGAGTGAGATGCCAGATCCTTTCCTTCAGTCAGTAGCTTCAATCATTTCTGGTATATGAATAACATGATGTTTTTCAATGGCAAAAATCAATGAATTTTGTAAATGCACAAACAGTAATTTCTCCGCATTGCAAGGCGCAATTCTGAAATTTTTTGCTTTTTCCTGCTCCTCTTAGCATGATAAAGAAGATTCAAAGAGAGTGAGATGCCAGCTCCTTTCATTCAGTCAGTAGCTTCAATCATTTCTGGACATTTTTCAATGGCAAAAATCAATGAATATTGTAAATGCACAAACAGTAATTTCTCCGCATTGCAAGGTGCAATTCTGAAATTTTTTGCTTTTTCCTGCTCCTCTTAGCATGATAAAGAAGATTCAAAGAGAGTGAGATGCCAGCTCCTTTCATTCAGTCAGTAGCTTCAATCATTTCTGGACGTTTTTCAATGGCAAAAATCAATGAATATTGTAAATGCACAAACAGTAATTTCTCCGCATTGCAAGGTGCAATTCTGAAATTTTTTGCTTTTTCCTGCTCCTCTTAGCATGATAAAGAAGATTCAAAGAGAGTGAGATGCCAGCTCCTTACATTCAGTCAGTAGCTTCAATCATTTCTGGATGTTTTTCAATGGCAAAAATCAATGAATATTGTAAATGCACAAACAGTAATTTCTCCGCATTGCAAGGTGCAATTCTGAAATTTTTTGCTTTTTCCTGCTCCTCTTAGCATGATAAAGAAGATTCAAAGAGAGTGAGATGCCAGATCCTTTCCTTCAGTCAGTAGCTTCAATCATTTCTGGTATATGAATAACATGTTTTTCAATGGCAAAAATCAATGAATTTTGTAAATGCACAAACAGTAATTTCTCCGCATTGCAAGGCGCAATTCTGAAATTTTTTGCTTTTTCCTGCTCCTCTTAGCATGATAAAGAAGATTCAAAGAGAGTGAGATGCCAGCTCCTTTCATTCAGTCAGTAGCTTCAATCATTTCTGGACATTTTTCAATGGCAAAAATCAATGAATATTGTAAATGCACAAACAGTAATTTCTCCGCATTGCAAGGTGCAATTCTGAAATTTTTTGCTTTTTCCTGCTCCTCTTTGCATGATAAAGAAGATTCAAAGAGAGTGAGATGCCAGCTCCTTTCATTCAGTCAGTAGCTTCAATCATTTCTGGACGTTTTTCAATGGCAAAAATCAATGAATATTGTAAATGCACAAACAGTAATTTCTCCGCATTGCAAGGTGCAATTCTGAAATTTTTTGCTTTTTCCTGCTCCTCTTAGCATGATAAAGAAGATTCAAAGAGAGTGAGATGCCAGCTCCTTTCATTCAGTCAGTAGCTTCAATCATTTCTGGACGTTTTTCAATGGCAAAAATCAATGAATATTGTAAATGCACAAACAGTAATTTCTCCGCATTGCAATGTGCAATTCTGAAATTTTTTGCTTTTTCCTGCTCCTCTTAGCATGATAAAGAAGATTCAAAGAGAGTGAGATGCCAGCTCCTTTCATTCAGTCAGTAGCTTCAAACATTTCTGGTACATGAATAACATGATGTTTTTCAATGGCAAAAATCAATGAATATTGTAAATGCACAAACAGTAATTTCTCCGCATTGCAAGGTGCAATTCTGAAATTTTTTGCTTTTTCCTGCTCCTCTTAGCATGATAAAGAAGATTCAAAGAGAGTGAGATGCCAGCTCCTTTCGTTCAGTCAGTAGCTTCAATCATTTCTGGACGTTTTTCAATGGCAAAAATCATTGAATATTATAAATGCACAAACAGTAATTTCTCCGCATTGCAAGGTGCAATTCTGAAATTTTTTACTTTTTCCTGCTCCTCTTAGCATGATAAAGAAGATTCAAAGAGAGTGAGATGCCAGCTCCTTTCATTCAGTCAGTAGCTTCAATCATTTCTGGTATATGAATAACATGATGTTTTTCAATGGCAAAAATCAATGAATATTGTAAATGCACAAACAGTAATTTCTCCGCATTGCAAGGTGCAATTCTGAAATTTTTTGCTTTTTCCTGCTCCTCTTAGCATGATAAAGAAGATTCAAAGAGAGTGAGATGCCAGCTCCTTTCATTCAGTCAGTAGCTTCAATCATTTCTGGACGTTTTTCAATGGCAAAAATCAATGAATATTGTAAATGCACAAACAGTAATTTCTCCGCATTGCAAGGTGCAATTCTGAAATTTTTTGCTTTTTCCTGCTCCTCTTAGCATGATAAACAAGATTCAAAGAGAGTGAGATGCCAGCTCATTTCATTCAGTCAGTAGCTTCAATCATTTCTGGACGTTTTTCAATGGCAAAAATCATTGAATATTGTAAATGCACAAACAGTAATTTCTCCGCATTGCAAGGTGCAATTCTGAAATTTTTTACTTTTTCCTGCTCCTCTTAGCATGATAAAGAAGATTCAAAGAGAGTGAGATGCCAGCTCCTTTCATTCAGTCAGTAGCTTCAATCATTTCTGGACGTTTTTCAATGGCAAAAATCAATGAATATTGTAAATGCACAAACAGTAATTTCTCCGCATTGCAATGTGCAATTCTGAAATTTTTTGCTTTTTCCTGCTCCTCTTAGCATGATAAAGAAGATTCAAAGAGAGTGAGATGCCAGCTCCTTTCATTCAGTCAGTAGCTTCAAACATTTCTGGTACATGAATAACATGATGTTTTTCAATGGCAAAAATCAATGAATATTGTAAATGCACAAACAGTAATTTCTCCGCATTGCAAGGTGCAATTCTGAAATTTTTTGCTTTTTCCTGCTCCTCTTAGCATGATAAAGAAGATTCAAAGAGAGTGAGATGCCAGCTCCTTTCGTTCAGTCAGTAGCTTCAATCATTTCTGGACGTTTTTCAATGGCAAAAATCATTGAATATTATAAATGCACAAACAGTAATTTCTCCGCATTGCAAGGTGCAATTCTGAAATTTTTTACTTTTTCCTGCTCCTCTTAGCATGATAAAGAAGATTCAAAGAGAGTGAGATGCCAGCTCCTTTCATTCAGTCAGTAGCTTCAATCATTTCTGGTATATGAATAACATGATGTTTTTCAATGGCAAAAATCAATGAATATTGTAAATGCACAAACAGTAATTTCTCCGCATTGCAAGGTGCAATTCTGAAATTTTTTGCTTTTTCCTGCTCCTCTTAGCATGATAAAGAAGATTCAAAGAGAGTGAGATGCCAGCTCCTTTCATTCAGTCAGTAGCTTCAATCATTTCTGGACGTTTTTCAATGGCAAAAATCAATGAATATTGTAAATGCACAAACAGTAATTTCTCCGCATTGCAAGGTGCAATTCTGAAATTTTTTGCTTTTTCCTGCTCCTCTTAGCATGATAAACAAGATTCAAAGAGAGTGAGATGCCAGCTCATTTCATTCAGTCAGTAGCTTCAATCATTTCTGGACGTTTTTCAATGGCAAAAATCATTGAATATTGTAAATGCACAAACAGTAATTTCTCCGCATTGCAAGGTGCAATTCTGAAATTTTTTACTTTTTCCTGCTCCTCTTAGCATGATAAAGAAGATTCAAAGAGAGTGAGATGCCAGCTCCTTTCATTCAGTCAGTAGCTTCAATCATTTCTGGTATATGAATAACATGATGTTTTTCAATCGCAAAAATCAATGAATATTGTAAATGCACAAACAGTAATTTCTCCGCATTGCAAGGTGCAATTCTGAAATTTTTTGCTTTTTCCTGCTCCTCTTAGCATGATAAAGAAGATTCAAAGAGAGTGAGATGCCAGCTCCTTTCATTCAGTCAGTAGCTTCAATCATTTCTGGACGTTTTTCAATGGCAAAAATCAATGAATATTGTAAATGCACAAACAGTAATTTCTCCGCATTGCAAGGTGCAATTCTGAAATTTTTTGCTTTTTCCTGCTCCTCTTAGCATGATAAAGAAGATTCAAAGAGAGTGAGATGCCAGATCCTTTCCTTCAGTCAGTAGCTTCAATCATTTCTGGTATATGAATAACATGATGTTTTTCAATGGCAAAAATCAATGAATTTTGTAAATGCACAAACAGTAATTTCTCCGCATTGCAAGGCGCAATTCTGAAATTTTTTGCTTTTTCCTGCTCCTCTTAGCATGATAAAGAAGATTCAAAGAGAGTGAGATGCCAGCTCCTTTCATTCAGTCAGTAGCTTCAATCATTTCTGGACATTTTTCAATGGCAAAAATCAATGAATATTGTAAATGCACAAACAGTAATTTCTCCGCATTGCAAGGTGCAATTCTGAAATTTTTTGCTTTTTCCTGCTCCTCTTAGCATGATAAAGAAGATTCAAAGAGAGTGAGATGCCAGCTCCTTTCATTCAGTCAGTAGCTTCAATCATTTCTGGACGTTTTTCAATGGCAAAAATCAATGAATATTGTAAATGCACAAACTGTAATTTCTCCGCATTGCAAGGTGCAATTCTGAAATTTTTTGCTTTTTCCTGCTCCTCTTAGCATGATAAAGAAGATTCAAAGAGAGTGAGATGCCAGCTCCTTTCATTCAGTCAGTAGCTTCAATCATTTCTGGTATATGAATAACATGATGTTTTTCAATAGCAAAAATCAATGAATATTGTAAATGCACAAACAGTAATTTCTCCGCATTGCAAGGTGCAATTCTGAAATTTTTTGCTTTTTCCTGCTCCTCTTAGCATGATAAAGAAGATTCAAAGAGAGTGAGATGCCAGCTCCTTTCATTCAGTCAGTAGCTTCAATCATTTCTGGATGTTTTTCAATGGCAAAAATCAATGAATATTGTAAATGCACAAACAGTAATTTCTCCGCATTGCAAGGTGCAATTCTGAAATTTTTTGCTTTTTCCTGCTCCTCTTAGCATGATAAAGAAGATTCAAAGAGAGTGAGATGCCAGCTCCTTTCATTCAGTCAGTAGCTTCAATCATTTCTGGTATATGAATAACATGATGTTTTTCAATCGCAAAAATCAATGAATATTGTAAATGCACAAACAGTAATTTCTCCGCATTGCAAGGTGCAATTCTGAAATTTTTTGCTTTTTCCTGCTCCTCTTAGCATGATAAAGAAGATTCAAAGAGAGTGAGATGCCAGCTCCTTTCATTCAGTCAGTAGCTTCAATCATTTCTGGACGTTTTTCAATGGCAAAAATCAATGAATATTGTAAATGCACAAACAGTAATTTCTCCGCATTGCAAGGTGCAATTCTGAAATTTTTTGCTTTTTCCTGCTCCTCTAAGCATGATAAAGAAGATTCAAAGAGAGTGAGATGCCAGATCCTTTCCTTCAGTCAGTAGCTTCAATCATTTCTGGTATATGAATAACATGATGTTTTTCAATGGCAAAAATCAATGAATTTTGTAAATGCACAAACAGTAATTTCTCCGCATTGCAAGGCGCAATTCTGAAATTTTTTGCTTTTTCCTGCTCCTCTTAGCATGATAAAGAAGATTCAAAGAGAGTGAGATGCCAGCTCCTTTCATTCAGTCAGTAGCTTCAATCATTTCTGGACATTTTTCAATGGCAAAAATCAATGAATATTGTAAATGCACAAACAGTAATTTCTCCGCATTGCAAGGTGCAATTCTGAAATTTTTTGCTTTTTCCTGCTCCTCTTAGCATGATAAAGAAGATTCAAAGAGAGTGAGATGCCAGCTCCTTTCATTCAGTCAGTAGCTTCAATCATTTCTGGTATATGAATAACATGATGTTTTTCAATCGCAAAAATCAATGAATATTGTAAATGCACAAACAGTAATTTCTCCGCATTGCAAGGTGCAATTCTGAAATTTTTTGCTTTTTCCTGCTCCTCTTAGCATGATAAAGAAGATTCAAAGAGAGTGAGATGCCAGCTCCTTTCCTTCAGTCAGTAGCTTCAATCATTTCTGGTATATGAATAACATGATGTTTTTCAATGGCAAAAATCAATGAATTTTGTAAATGCACAAACAGTAATTTCTCCGCATTGCAAGGCGCAATTCTGAAATTTTTTGCTTTTTCCTGCTCCTCTTAGCATGATAAAGAAGATTCAAAGAGAGTGAGATGCCAGCTCCTTTCATTCAGTCAGTAGCTTCAATCATTTCTGGACATTTTTCAATGGCAAAAATCAATGAATATTGTAAATGCACAAACAGTAATTTCTCCGCATTGCAAGGTGCAATTCTGAAATTTTTTGCTTTTTCCTGCTCCTCTTAGCATGATAAAGAAGATTCAAAGAGAGTGAGATGCCAGCTCCTTTCATTCAGTCAGTAGCTACAATCATTTCTGGACGTTTTTCAATGGCAAAAATCAATGAATATTGTAAATGCACAAACAGTAATTTCTCCGCATTGCAAGGTGCAATTCTGAAATTTTTTGCTTTTTCCTGCTCCTCTTAGCATGATAAAGAAGATTCAAAGAGAGTGAGGTGCCAGCTCCTTTCATTCAGTCAGGAGCTTCAAACATTTCTGGTATATGAATAACATGTTTTTCAATGGCAAAAATCAATGAATATTGTAAATGCACAAACAGTAATTTCTCCGCATTGCAAGGTGCAATTCTGAAATTTTTTGCTTTTTCCTGCTCCTCTTAGCATGATAAAGAAGATTCAAAGAGAGTGAGATGCCAGCTCCTTTCATTCAGTCAGTAGCTTCAATCATTTCTGGACGTTTTTCAATGGCAAAAATCAATGACTATTGTAAATGCACAAACTGTAATTTCTCCGCATTGCAAGGTGCAATTCTGAAATTTTTTGCTTTTTCCTGCTCCTCTTAGCATGATAAAGAAGATTCAAAGAGAGTGAGATGCCAGCTCCTTTCATTCAGTCAGTAGCTTCAATCATTTCTGGACGTTTTTCAATGGCAAAAATCAACGAATATTGTAAATGCACAAACAGTAATTTCTCCGCATTGCAAGGTGCAATTCTGAAATTTTTTGCTTTTTCCTGCTCCTCTTAGCATGATAAAGAAGATTCAAAGAGAGTGAGATGCCAGCTCCTTTCATTCAGTCCGTAGCTTCAATCATTTCTGGACGTTTTTCAATGGCAAAAATCAATGAATATTGTAAATGCACAAACTGTAATTTCTCCGCATTGCAAGGTGCAATTCTGAAATTTTTTGCTTTTTCCTGCTCCTCTTAGCATTATAAAGAAGATTCAAAGAGAGTGAGATGCCAGCTCCTTTCATTCAGTCAGTAGCTTCAATCATTTCTGGACGTTTTTCAATGGCAAAAATCAATGAATATTGTAAATGCACAAACAGTAAATTCTCCGCATTGCAAGGTGCAATTCTGAAATTTTTTGCTTTTTCCTGCTCCTCTTAGCATGATAAAGAAGATTCAAAGAGAGTGAGATGCCAGCTCCTTTCCTTCAGTCAGTAGCTTCAATCATTTCTGGTATATGAATAACATGATGTTTTTCAATGGCAAAAATCAATGAATTTTGTAAATGCACAAACAGTAATTTCTCCGCATTGCAAGGCGCAATTCTGAAATTTTTTGCTTTTTCCTGCTCCTCTTAGCATGATAAAGAAGATTCAAAGAGAGTGAGATGCCAGCTCCTTTCATTCAGTCAGTAGCTTCAATCATTTCTGGACATTTTTCAATGGCAAAAATCAATGAATATTGTAAATGCACAAACAGTAATTTCTCCGCATTGCAAGGTGCAATTCTGAAATTTTTTGCTTTTTCCTGCTCCTCTTAGCATGATAAAGAAGATTCAAAGAGAGTGAGATGCCAGCTCCTTTCATTCAGTCAGTAGCTTCAATCATTTCTGGACGTTTTTCAATGGCAAAAATCAATGAATATTGTAAATGCACAAACAGTAATTTCTCCGCATTGCAAGGTGCAATTCTGAAATTTTTTGCTTTTTCCTGCTCCTCTTAGCATGATAAAGAAGATTCAAAGAGAGTGAGGTGCCAGCTCCTTTCATTCAGTCAGGAGCTTCAAACATTTCTGGTATATGAATAACATGTTTTTCAATGGCAAAAATCAATGAATATTGTAAATGCACAAACAGTAAATTCTCCGCATTGCAAGGTGCAATTCTGAAATTTTTTGCTTTTTCCTGCTCCTCTTAGCATGATAAAGAAGATTCAAAGAGAGTGAGATGCCAGCTCCTTTCATTCAGTCAGTAGCTTCAATCATTTCTGGACGTTTTTCAATGGCAAAAATCAATGAATATTGTAAATGCACAAACTGTAATTTCTCCGCATTGCAAGGTGCAATTCTGAAATTTTTTGCTTTTTCCTGCTCCTCTTAGCATGATAAAGAAGATTCAAAGAGAGTGAGATGCCAGCTCCTTTCATTCAGTCAGTAGCTTCAATCATTTCTGGACGTTTTTCAATGGCAAAAATCAACGAATATTGTAAATGCACAAACAGTAATTTCTCCGCATTGCAAGGTGCAATTCTGAAATTTTTTGCTTTTTCCTGCTCCTCTTAGCATGATAAAGAAGATTCAAAGAGAGTGAGATGCCAGCTCCTTTCATTCAGTCAGTAGCTTCAATCATTTCTGGACGTTTTTCAATGGCAAAAATCAATGAATATTGTAAATGCACAAACTGTAATTTCTCCGCATTGCAAGGTGCAATTCTGAAATTTTTTGCTTTTTCCTGCTCCACTTAGCATGATAAAGAAGATTCAAAGAGAGTGAGATGCCAGCTCCTTTCATTCAGTCAGTAGCTTCAATCATTTCTGGACGTTTTTCAATGGCAAAAATCAATGAATATTGTAAATGCACAAACAGTAATTTCTCCGCATTGCAAGTTGCAATTCTGAAATTTTTTGCTTTTTCCTGCTCCTCTTAGCATGATAAAGAAGATTCAAAGAGAGTGAGATGCCAGCTCCTTTCATTCAGTCAGTACCTTCAATCATTTCTGGACGTTTTTCAATGGCAAAAATCAATGAATATTGTAAATGCACAAACAGTAATTTCTCCGCATTGCAAGGTGCAATTCTGAAATTTTTTGCTTTTTCCTGCTCCTCTTAGCATGATAAAGAAGATTCAAAGAGAGTGAGATGCCAGCTCCTTTCATTCAGTCAGTAGCTTCAAACATTTCTGGTATATGAATAACATGATGTTTTTCAATGGCAAAAATCAATGAATATTGTAAATGCACAAACAGTAATTTCTCCGCATTGCAAGGTGCAAGTCTGAAATTTTTTGCTTTTTTCTGCTCCTCTTAGCATGATAAAGAAGATTCAAAGAGAGTGAGATGCCAGCTCCTTTCATTCAGTCAGTAGCTTCAAACATTTCTGGTATATGAATAACATGATGTTTTTCAATGGCAAAAATCAATGAATATTGTAAATGCACAAACAGTAATTTCTCCGCATTGCAAGGTGCAAGTCTGAAATTTTTTGCTTTTTCCTGCTCCTCTTAGCATGATAAAGAAGATTCAAAGAGAGTGAGATGCCAGCTACTTTCATTCAGTCAGTAGCTTCAATCATTTCTGGACGTTTTTCAATGGTAAAAATCAATGAATATTGTAAATGCACAAACAGTAATTTCTCCACATTGCAAGGTGCAATTCTGAAATTTTTTGCTTTTTCATGCTCCTCTTAGCATGATAAAGAAGATTCAAAGAGATTGAGATGCCAGCTCCTTTCATTCAGTCAGTAGCTTCAAACATTTCTGGTATATGAATAACATTATGTTTTTCAATGGCAAAAATCAATGAATATTGTAAATGCACAAACAGTAATTTCTCCGCATTGCAAGGTGCAATTCTGAAATTTTTTGCTTTTTCCTGCTCCTCTTAGCATGATAAAGAAGATTCAAAGAGAGTGAGATGCCAGCTCCTTTCATTCAGTCAGTAGCTTCAAACATTTCTGGTATATGAATAACATGATGTTTTTCAATGGCAAAAATCAATGAATATTGTAAATGCACAAACAGTAATTTCTCCGCATTGCAAGGTGCAATTCTGAAATTTTTTGCTTTTTCCTGCTCCTCTTAGCATGATAAAGAAGATTCAAAGAGAGTGAGATGCCAGCTCCTTTCATTCAGTCAGTAGCTTCAATCATTTCTGGATGTTTTTCAATGGCAAAAATCAATGAATATTGTAAATGCACAAACAGTAATTTCTCCGCATTGCAAGGTGCAATTCTGAAATTTTTTGCTTTTTCCTGCTCCTCTTAGCATGATAAAGAAGATTCAAAGAGAGTGAGATGCCAGCTCCTTTCATTCAGTCAGTAGCTTCAATCATTTCTGGACGTTTTTCAATGGCAAAAATCAATGAATATTGTAAATGCACAAACAGTAATTTCTCCGCATTGCAAGGTGCAATTCTGAAATTTTTTGCTTTTTCCTGCTCCTCTTAGCATGATAAAGAAGATTCAAAGAGAGTGAGATGCCAGCTCCTTTCATTCAGTCAGTACCTTCAATCATTTCTGGACGTTTTTCAATGGCAAAAATCAATGAATATTGTAAATGCACAAACAGTAATTTCTCCGCATTGCAAGGTGCAAGTCTGAAATTTTTTGCTTTTTCCTGCTCCTCTTAGCATGATAAAGAAGATTCAAAGAGAGTGAGATGCCAGCTACTTTCATTCAGTCAGTAGCTTCAATCATTTCTGGACGTTTTTCAATGGTAAAAATCAATGAATATTGTAAATGCACAAACAGTAATTTCTCCACATTGCAAGGTGCAATTCTGAAATTTTTTGCTTTTTCCTGCTCCTCTTAGCATGATAAAGAAGATTCAAAGAGAGTGAGATGCCAGCTCCTTTCATTCAGTCAGTAGCTTCAAACATTTCTGGTATATGAATAACATGATGTTTTTCAATGGCAAAAATCAATGAATATTGTAAATGCACAAACAGTAATTTCTCCGCATTGCAAGGTTCAATTCTGAAATTTTTTGCTTTTTCCTGCTCCTCTTAGCATGATAAAGAAGATTCAAAGAGAGTGAGATGCCAGCTCCTTTCATTCAGTCAGTAGCTTCAATCATTTCTGGATGTTTTTCAATGGCAAAAATCAATGAATATTGTAAATGCACAAACAGTAATTTCTCCGCATTGCAAGGTGCAATTCTGAAATTTTTTGCTTTTTCCTGCTCCTCTTAGCATGATAAAGAAGATTCAAAGAGAGTGAGATGCCAGCTCCTTTCATTCAGTCAGTACCTTCAATCATTTCTGGACGTTTTTCAATGGCAAAAATCAATGAATATTGTAAATGCACAAACAGTAATTTCTCCGCATTGCAAGATGCAATTCTGAAATTTTTTGCTTTTTCCCGCTCCTCTTAGCATGATAAAGAAGATTCAAAGAGATTGAGGTGCCAGCTCCTTTCATTCAGTCAGTAGCTTCAAACATTTCTGGTATATGAATAACATGTTTTTCAATGGCAAAAATCAATGAATATTGTAAATGCACAAACAGTAATTTCTCCGCATTGCAAGGTGCAATTCTGAAATTTTTTGCTTTTTCCTGCTCCTCTTAGCATGATAAAGAAGATTCAAAGAGAGTGAGATGCCAGCTCCTTTCATTCAGTCAGTAGCTTCAATCATTTCTGGACGTTTTTCAATGGCAAAAATCAATGAATATTGTAAATGCACAAACAGTAATTTCTCCGCATTGCAAGGTGCAATTCTGAAATTTTTTGCTTTTTCCTGCTCCTCTTAGCATGATAAAGAAGATTCAAAGAGAGTGAGATGCCAGCTCCTTTCATTCAGTCAGTAGCTTCAAACATTTCTGGTATATGAATAACATGATGTTTTTCAATGGCAAAAATCAATGAATATTGTAAATGCACAAACAGTAATTTCTCCGCATTGCAAGGTGCAAGTCTGAAATTTTTTGCTTTTTCCTGCTCCTCTTAGCATGATAAAGAAGATTCAAAGAGAGTGAGATGCCAGCTACTTTCATTCAGTCAGTAGCTTCAATCATTTCTGGACGTTTTTCAATGGTAAAAATCAATGAATATTGTAAATGCACAAACAGTAATTTCTCCACATTGCAAGGTGCAATTCTAAAATTTTTTGCTTTTTCCTGCTCCTCTTAGCATGATAAAGAAGATTCAAAGAGAGTGAGATGCCAGCTCCTTTCATTCAGTCAGTAGCTTCAAACATTTCTGGTATATGAATAACATGATGTTTTTCAATGGCAAAAATCAATGAATATTGTAAATGCACAAACAGTAATTTCTCCGCATTGCAAGGTGCAATTCTGAAATTTTTTGCTTTTTCCTGCTCCTCTTAGCATGATTCAAAGAGAGTGAGATGCCAGCTCCTTTCATTCAGTCAGTAGCTTCAATCATTTCTGGACGTTTTTCAATGGCAAAAATCAATGAATATTGTAAATGCACAAACAGTAATTTCTCCGCATTGCAAGGTGCAATTCTGAAATTTTTTGCTTTTTCCTGCTCCTCTTAGCATGATAAAGAAGATTCAACGAGAGTGAGATGTCAGCTCCTTTCATTCAGTCAGTAGCTTCAAACATTTCTGGTATATGAATAACATGATGTTTTTCAATGGCAAAAATCAATGAATATTGTAAATGCACAAACAGTAATTTCTCCGCATTGCAAGGTGCAATTCTGAAATTTTTTGCTTTTTCCTGCTCCTCTTAGCATGATAAAGAAGATTCAAAGAGAGTGAGATGCCAGCTCCTTTCATTCAGTCAGTAGCTTCAAACATTTCTGGTATATGAATAACATGATGTTTTTCAATGGCAAAAATCAATGAATATTGTAAATGCACAAACAGTAATTTCTCCGCATTGCAAGGTGCAAGTCTGAAATTTTTTGCTTTTTCCTGCTCCTCTTAGCATGATAAAGAAGATTCAAAGAGAGTGAGATGCCAGCTACTTTCATTCAGTCAGTAGCTTCAATCATTTCTGGACGTTTTTCAATGGTAAAAATCAATGAATATTGTAAATGCACAAACAGTAATTTCTCCGCATTGCAAGGTGCAATTCTGAAATTTTTTGCTTTTTCCTGCTCCTCTTAGCATGATAAAGAAGATTCAAAGAGAGTGAGATGCCAGCTCCTTTCATTCAGTCAGTAGCTTCAATCATTTCTGGACGTTTTTCAATGGCAAAAATCAATGAATATTGTAAATGCACAAACAGTAATTTCTCCGCATTGCAAGGTGCAATTCTGAAATTTTTTGCTTTTTCCTGCTCCTCTTAGCATGATAAAGAAGATTCAAAGAGAGTGAGATGCCAGCTCCTTTCATTCAGTCAGTAGCTTCAAACATTTCTGGTATATGAATAACATGATGTTTTTCAATGGCAAAAATCAATGAATATTGTAAATGCACAAACAGTAATTTCTCCGCATTGCAAGGTGCAAGTCTGAAATTTTTTGCTTTTTCCTGCTCCTCTTAGCATGATAAAGAAGATTCAAAGAGAGTGAGATGCCAGCTACTTTCATTCAGTCAGTAGCTTCAATCATTTCTGGACGTTTTTCAATGGTAAAAATCAATGAATATTGTAAATGCACAAACAGTAATTTCTCCACATTGCAAGGTGCAATTATAAAATTTTTTGCTTTTTCCTGCTCCTCTTAGCATGATAAAGAAGATTCAAAGAGAGTGAGATGCCAGCTCCTTTCATTCAGTCAGTAGCTTCAAACATTTCTGGTATATGAATAACATGATGTTTTTCAATGGCAAAAATCAATGAATATTGTAAATGCACAAACAGTAATTTCTCCGCATTGCAAGGTGCAATTCTGAAATTTTTTGCTTTTTCCTGCTCCTCTTAGCATGATTCAAAGAGAGTGAGATGCCAGCTCCTTTCATTCAGTCAGTAGCTTCAATCATTTCTGGACGTTTTTCAATGGCAAAAATCAATGAATATTGTAAATGCACAAACAGTAATTTCTCCGCATTGCAAGGTGCAATTCTGAAATTTTTTGCTTTTTCCTGCTCCTCTTAGCATGATAAAGAAGATTCAAAGAGAGTGAGATGTCAGCTCCTTTCATTCAGTCAGTAGCTTCAAACATTTCTGGTATATGAATAACATGATGTTTTTCAATGGCAAAAATCAATGAATATTGTAAATGCACAAACAGTAATTTCTCCGCATTGCAACCTGCAATTCTGAAATTTTTTGCTTTTTCCTGCTCCTCTTAGCATGATAAAGAAGATTCAAAGAGAGTGAGATGCCAGCTCCTTTCATTCAGTCAGTAGCTTCAAACATTTCTGGTATATGAATAACATGATGTTTTTCAATGGCAAAAATCAATGAATATTGTAAATGCACAAACAGTAATTTCTCCGCATTGCAAGGTGCAAGTCTGAAATTTTTTGCTTTTTCCTGCTCCTCTTAGCATGATAAAGAAGATTCAAAGAGAGTGAGATGTCAGCTACTTTCATTCAGTCAGTAGCTTCAATCATTTCTGGACGTTTTTCAATGGTAAAAATCAATGAATATTGTAAATGCACAAACAGTAATTTCTCCACATTGCAAGGTGCAATTCTGAAGTTTTTTGCTTTTTCCTGCTCCTCTTAGCATGATAAAGAAGATTCAAAGAGATTGAGATGCCAGCTCCTTTCATTCAGTCAGTAGCTTCAAACATTTCTGGTATATGAATAACATGATGTTTTTCAATGGAAAAAATCAATGAATATTGTAAATGCACAAACAGTAATTTCTCCGCATTGCAAGGTGCAATTCTGAAATTTTTTGCTTTTTCCTGCTCCTCTTAGCATGATAAAGAAGATTCAAAGAGAGTGAGATGCCAGCTCCTTTCATTCAGTCAGTAGCTTCAAACATTTCTGGTATATCAATAACATGATGTTTTTCAATGGCAAAAATCAATGAATATTGTAAATGCACAAACAGTAATTTCTCCGCATTGCAAGGTGCAAGTCTGAAATTTTTTGCTTTTTCCTGCTCCTCTTAGCATGATAAAGAAGATTCAAAGAGAGTGAGATGCCAGCTACTTTCATTCAGTCAGTAGCTTCAATCATTTCTGGACGTTTTTCAATGGTAAAAATCAATGAATATTGTAAATGCACAAACAGTAATTTCTCCACATTGCAAGGTGCAATTCTGAAATTTTTTGCTTTTTCCTGCTCCTCTTAGCATGATAAAGAAGATTCAAAGAGAGTGAGATGCCAGCTCCTTTCATTCAGTCAGTAGCTTCAAACATTTCTGGTATATGAATAACATGATGTTTTTCAATGGCAAAAATCAATGAATATTGTAAATGCACAAACAGTAATTTCTCCGCATTGCAAGGTGCAATTCTGAAATTTTTTGCTTTTTCCTGCTCCTCTTAGCATGATAAAGATTCAAAGAGAGTGAGATGCCAGCTCCTTTCATTCAGTCAGTAGCTTCAATCATTTCTGGACGTTTCTCAATGGCAAAAATCAATGAATATTGTAAATGCACAAACTGTAATTTCTCCGCATTGCAAGGTGCAATTCTGAAATTTTTTGCTTTTTCCTGCTCCTCTTAGCATGATAAAGAAGATTCAAAGAGAGTGAGATGCCAGCTCCTTTCATTCAGTCAGTAGCTTCAATCATTTCTGGACGTTTTTCAATGGCAAAAATCAATGAATTTTGTAAATGCACAAACAGTAATTTCTCCGCATTGCAAGGTGCAATTCTGAAATTTTTTGCTTTTTCCTGCTCCTCTTAGCATGATAAAGAAGATTCAAAGAGAGTGAGATGCCAGCTCCTTTCATTCAGTCAGTACCTTCAATCATTTCTGGACGTTTTTCAATGGCAAAAATCAATGAATATTGTAAATGCACAAACAGTAATTTCTCCGCATTGCAAGGTGCAATTCTGAAATTTTTTGCTTTTTCCCGCTCCTCTTAGCATGATAAAGAAGATTCAAAGAGAGTGAGGTGCCAGCTCCTTTCATTCAGTCAGTAGCTTCAAACATTTCTGGTATATGAATAACATGTTTTTCAATGGCAAAAATCAATGAATATTGTAAATGCACAAACAGTAATTTCTCCGCATTGCAAGGTGCAATTCTGAAATTTTTTGCTTTTTCCTGCTCCTCTTAGCATGATAAAGAAGATTCAAAGAGAGTGAGATGCCAGCTCCTTTCATTCAGTCAGTAGCTTCAATCATTTCTGGACGTTTTTCAATGGCAAAAATCAATGAATATTGTAAATGCACAAACAGTAATTTCTCCGCATTGCAAGGTGCAATTCTGAAATTTTTTGCTTTTTCCTGCTCCTCTTAGCATGATAAAGAAGATTCAAAGAGAGTGAGATGCCAGCTCCTTTCATTCAGTCAGTAGCTTCAATCATTTCTGGACGTTTTTCAATGGCAAAAATCAATGAATATTGTAAATGCACAAACAGTAATTTCTCCGCATTGCAAGGTGCAATTCTGAAATTTTTTGCTTTTTCCTGCTCCTCTTAGCATGATTCAAAGAGAGTGAGATGCCAGCTCCTTTCATTCAGTCAGTAGCTTCAATCATTTCTGGACGTTTTTCAATGGCAAAAATCAATGAATATTGTAAATGCACAAACAGTAATTTCTCCGCATTGCAAGGTGCAATTCTGAAATTTTTTGCTTTTTCCTGCTCCTCTTAGCATGATAAAGAAGATTCAAAGAGAGTGAGATGTCAGCTCCTTTCATTCAGTCAGTAGCTTCAAACATTTCTGGTATATGAATAACATGATGTTTTTCAATGGCAAAAATCAATGAATATTGTAAATGCACAAACAGTAATTTCTCCGCATTGCAAGGTGCAATTCTGAAATTTTTTGCTTTTTCCTGCTCCTCTTAGCATGATAAAGAAGATTCAAAGAGAGTGAGATGCCAGCTCCTTTCATTCAGTCAGTAGCTTCAAACATTTCTGGTATATGAATAACATGATGTTTTTCAATGGCAAAAATCAATGAATATTGTAAATGCACAAACAGTAATTTCTCCGCATTGCAAGGTGCAAGTCTGAAATTTTTTGCTTTTTCCTGCTCCTCTTAGCATGATAAAGAAGATTCAAAGAGAGTGAGATGTCAGCTACTTTCATTCAGTCAGTAGCTTCAATCATTTCTGGACGTTTTTCAATGGTAAAAATCAATGAATATTGTAAATGCACAAACAGTAATTTCTCCACATTGCAAGGTGCAATTCTGAAGTTTTTTGCTTTTTCCTGCTCCTCTTAGCATGATAAAGAAGATTCAAAGAGAGTGAGATGCCAGCTCCTTTCATTCAGTCAGTAGCTTCAAACATTTCTGGTATATCAATAACATGATGTTTTTCAATGGCAAAAATCAATGAATATTGTAAATGCACAAACAGTAATTTCTCCGCATTGCAAGGTGCAAGTCTGAAATTTTTTGCTTTTTCCTGCTCCTCTTAGCATGATAAAGAAGATTCAAAGAGAGTGAGATGCCAGCTACTTTCATTCAGTCAGTAGCTTCAATCATTTCTGGACGTTTTTCAATGGTAAAAATCAATGAATATTGTAAATGCACAAACAGTAATTTCTCCACATTGCAAGGTGCAATTCTGAAATTTTTTGCTTTTTCCTGCTCCTCTTAGCATGATAAAGAAGATTCAAAGAGAGTGAGATGCCAGCTCCTTTCATTCAGTCAGTAGCTTCAAACATTTCTGGTATATGAATAACATGATGTTTTTCAATGGCAAAAATCAATGAATATTGTAAATGCACAAACAGTAATTTCTCCGCATTGCAAGGTGCAATTCTGAAATTTTTTGCTTTTTCCTGCTCCTCTTAGCATGATAAAGATTCAAAGAGAGTGAGATGCCAGCTCCTTTCATTCAGTCAGTAGCTTCAATCATTTCTGGACGTTTCTCAATGGCAAAAATCAATGAATATTGTAAATGCACAAACTGTAATTTCTCCGCATTGCAAGGTGCAATTCTGAAATTTTTTGCTTTTTCCTGCTCCTCTTAGCATGATAAAGAAGATTCAAAGAGAGTGAGATGCCAGCTCCTTTCATTCAGTCAGTAGCTTCAATCATTTCTGGACGTTTTTCAATGGCAAAAATCAATGAATTTTGTAAATGCACAAACAGTAATTTCTCCGCATTGCAAGGTGCAATTCTGAAATTTTTTGCTTTTTCCTGCTCCTCTTAGCATGATAAAGAAGATTCAAAGAGAGTGAGATGCCAGCTCCTTTCATTCAGTCAGTACCTTCAATCATTTCTGGACGTTTTTCAATGGCAAAAATCAATGAATATTGTATATGCACAAACAGTAATTTCTCCGCATTGCAAGGTGCAATTCTGAAATTTTTTGCTTTTTCCCGCTCCTCTTAGCATGATAAAGAAGATTCAAAGAGAGTGAGGTGCCAGCTCCTTTCATTCAGTCAGTAGCTTCAAACATTTCTGGTATATGAATAACATGTTTTTCAATGGCAAAAATCAATGAATATTGTAAATGCACAAACAGTAATTTCTCCGCATTGCAAGGTGCAAGTCTGAAATTTTTTGCTTTTTCCTGCTCGTCTTAGCATGATAAAGAAGATTCAAAGAGAGTGAGATGCCAGCTACTTTCATTCAGTCAGTAGCTTCAATCATTTCTGGACGTTTTTCAATGGTAAAAATCAATGAATATTGTAAATGCACAAACAGTAATTTCTCCACATTGCAAGGTGCAATTCTGAAATTTTTTGCTTTTTCCTGCTCCTCTTAGCATGATAAAGAAGATTCAAAGAGAGTGAGGTGCCAGCTCCTTTCATTCAGTCAGTAGCTTCAAACATTTCTGGTATATGAATAACATGTTTTTCAATGGCAAAAATCAATGAATATTGTAAATGCACAAACAGTAATTTCTCCGCATTGCAAGGTGCAATTCTGAAATTTTTTGCTTTTTCCTGCTCCTCTTAGCATGATAAAGAAGATTCAAAGAGAGTGAGATGCCAGCTCTTCATTCAGTCAGTAGCTTCAATACTTTCTGGACGTTTTTCAATGGCAAAAATCAATGAATATTGTAAATGCACAAACAGTAATTTCTCCGCATTGCAAGGTGCAATTCTGAAATTTTTTGCTTTTTCCTGCTCCTCTTAGCATGATAAAGAAGATTCAAAGAGAGTGAGATGCCAGCTCCTTTCATTCAGTCAGTAGCTTCAATCATTTCTGGACGTTTTTCAATGGCAAAAATCAATGAATATTGTAAATGCACAAACAGTAATTTCTCCGCATTGCAAGGTGCAATTCTGAAATTTTTTGCTTTTTCCTGCTCCTCTTAGCATGATAAAGAAGATTCAAAGAGAGTGAGATGCCAGCTCCTTTCATTCAATCAGTAGCTTCAAACATTTCTGGTATATGAATAACATGATGTTTTTCAATGGCAAAAATCAATGAATATTGTAAATGCACAAACAGTAATTTCTCCGCATTGCAAGGTGCAAGTCTGAAATTTTTTGCTTTTTCCTGCTCGTCTTAGCATGATAAAGAAGATTCAAAGAGAGTGAGATGCCAGCTACTTTCATTTAGTCAGTAGCTTCAATCATTTCTGGACGTTTTTCAATGGTAAAAATCAATGAATATTGTAAATGCACAAACAGTAATTTCTCCACATTGCACGGTGCAATTCTGAAATTTTTTGCTTTTCCCTGCTCCTCTTAGCATGATAAAGAAGATTCAAAGAGAGTGAGATGCCAGCTCCTTTCATTCAGTCAGTAGCTTCAAACATTTCTGGTATATGAATAACATGATGTTTTTCAATGGCAAAAATCAATGAATATTGTAAATGCACAAACAGTAATTTCTCCGCATTGCAAGGTGCAATTCTGAAATTTTTTGCTTTTTCCTGCTCCTCTTAGCATGATAAAGAAGATTCAAAGAGAGTGAGATGCCAGCTCCTTTCATTCAGTCAGTAGCTTCAAACATTTCTGGTATATGAATAACATGATGTTTTTCAATGGCAAAAATCAATGAATATTGTAAATGCACAAACAGTAATTTCTCCGCATTGCAAGGTGCAATTCTGAAATTTTTTGCTTTTTCCTGCTCCTCTTAGCATGATAAAGAAGATTCAAAGAGAGTGAGATGCCAGCTCCTTTCATTCAGTCAGTAGCTTCAATCAATTCTGGACGTTTTTCAATGGCAAAAATCAATGAATATTGTAAATGCACAAACAGTAATTTCTCCGCATTGCAAGGTGCAATTCTGAAATTTTTTGCTTTTTCCTGCTCCTCTTAGCATGATAAAGAAGATTCAAAGAGCGTGAGATGTCAGCTCCTTTCATTGTCAGTAGCTTCAAACATTTCTGGTATATGAATAACATGATGTTTTTCAATGGCAAAAATCAATGAATATTGTAAATGCACAAACAGTAATTTCTCCGCATTGCAAGGTGCAATTCTGAAATTTTTTGCTTTTTCCTGCTCCTCTTAGCATGATAAAGAAGATTCAAAGAGAGTGAGATGCCAGCTCCTTTCATTCAGTCAGTAGCTTCAATCATTTCTGGACGTTTTTCAATTGCAAAAATCAATGAATATTGTAAATGCACAAACAGTAATTTCTCCGCATTGCAAGGTGCAATTCTGAAATTTTTTGCTTTTTCCTGCTCCTCTTAGCATGATAAAGAAGATTCAAAGAGAGTGAGATGCCAGCTCCTTTCGTTCAGTCAGTAGCTTCAATCATTTCTGGACGTTTTTCAATGGCAAAAATCATTGAATATTATAAATGCACAAACAGTAATTTCTCCGCATTGCAAGGTGCAATTCTGAAATTTTTTACTTTTTCCTGCTCCTCTTAGCATGATAAAGAAGATTCAAAGAGAGTGAGATGCCAGCTCCTTTCATTCAGTCAGTAGCTTCAATCATTTCTGGTATATGAATAACATGATGTTTTTCAATGGCAAAAATCAATGAATATTGTAAATGCACAAACAGTAATTTCTCCGCATTGCAAGGTGCAATTCTGAAATTTTTTGCTTTTTCCTGCTCCTCTTAGCATGATAAACAAGATTCAAAGAGAGTGAGATGCCAGCTCCTTTCATTCAGTCAGTAGCTTCAATCATTTCTGGACGTTTTTCAATGGCAAAAATCAATGAATATTGTAAATGCACAAACAGTAATTTCTCCGCATTGCAAGGTGCAATTCTGAAATTTTTTGCTTTTTCCTGCTCCTCTTAGCATGATAAAGAAGATTCAAAGAGAGTGAGATGCCAGCTCCTTTCATTCAGTCAGTAGCTTCAAACATTTCTGGTATATGAATAACATGATGTTTTTCAATGGCAAAAATCAATGAATATTGTAAATGCACAAACAGTAATTTCTCCGCATTGCAAGGTGCAAGTCTGAAATTTTTTGCTTTTTCCTGCTCGTCTTAGCATGATAAAGAAGATTCAAAGAGAGTGAGATGCCAGCTACTTTCATTCAGTCAGTAGCTTCAATCATTTCTGGACGTTTTTCAATGGTAAAAATCAATGAATATTGTAAATGCACAAACAGTAATTTCTCCACATTGCAAGGTGCAATTCTGAAATTTTTTGCTTTTCCCTGCTCCTCTTAGCATGATAAAGAAGATTCAAAGAGAGTGAGATGCCAGCTCCTTTCATTCAGTCAGTAGCTTCAAACATTTCTGGTATATGAATAACATGATGTTTTTCAATGGCAAAAATCAATGAATATTGTAAATGCACAAACAGTAATTTCTCCGCATTGCAAGGTGCAATTCTGAAATTTTTTGCTTTTTCCTGCTCCTCTTAGCATGATAAAGAAGATTCAAAGAGAGTGAGATGCCAGCTCCTTTCATTCAGTCAGTAGCTTCAAACATTTCTGGTATATGAAAAACATGTTTTTCAATGGCAAAAATCAATGAATATTGTAAATGCACAAACAGTAATATCTCCACATTGCACGGTGCAATTCTGAAATTTTTAGCTTTTTCCTGTTAATCCTAGCATGATAAAGAAGATTCAAAGAGAGTGAGATGCCAGCTCCTTTCATTCAGTCAGTAGCTTCAAACATTTCTGGTATATGAAAAACATGTTTTTCAATGGCAAAAATCAATGAATATTGTAAATGCACAAACAGTAATATCTCCACATTGCAAGGTGCAATTCTGAAATGTTTTGCTTTTTCCTGTTAATCCTAGCATGATAAAGAAGATTCAAAGAGAGTGAGATGCCAGCTCCTTTCATTCAGTCAGTAGCTTCAAACATTTCTGGTATATGAAAAACATGTTTTTCAATGGCAAAAATCAATGAATATTGTAAATGCACAAACAGTAATATCTCCACATTGCAAGGTGCAATTCTGAAATTTTTTGCTTTTTCCTGCTAATCCTAGCATGATAAAGAAGATTCAAAGAGAGTGAGATGCCAGCTCCTTTCATTCAGTCAGTAGCTTCAAACATTTCTGGTATATGAAAAACATGTTTTTCAATGGCAAAAATCAATGAATATTGTAAATGCACAAACAGTAATATCTCCACATTGCAAGGTGCAATTCTGAAATTTTTTGCTTTTTCCTGCTAATCCTAGCATGATAAAGAAGATTCAAAGAGAGTGAGATGCCAGCTCCTTTCATTCAGTCAGTAGCTTCAAACATTTCTGGTATATGAAAAACATGTTTTTCAATGGCAAAAATCAATGAATATTGTAAATGCACAAACAGTAATATCTCCACATTGCACGGTGCAATTCTGAAATTTTTAGCTTTTTCCTGTTAATCCTAGCATGATAAAGAAGATTCAAAGAGAGTGAGATGCCAGCTCCTTTCATTCAGTCAGTAGCTTCAAACATTTCTGGTATATGAAAAACATGTTTTTCAATGGCAAAAATCAATGAATATTGTAAATGCACAAACAGTAATATCTCCACATTGCAAGGTGCAATTCTGAAATTTTTTGCTTTTTCCTGCTAATCCTAGCATGATAAAGAAGATTCAAAGAGAGTGAGATGCCAGCTCCTTTCATTCAGTCAGTAGCTTCAAACATTTCTGGTATATGAAAAACATGTTTTTCAATGGCAAAAATCAATGAATATTGTAAATGCACAAACAGTAATATCTCCACATTGCACGGTGCAATTCTGAAATTTTTAGCTTTTTCCTGTTAATCCTAGCATGATAAAGAAGATTCAAAGAGAGTGAGATGCCAGCTCCTTTCATTCAGTCAGTAGCTTCAAACATTTCTGGTATATGAAAAACATGTTTTTCAATGGCAAAAATCAATGAATATTGTAAATGCACAAACAGTAATATCTCCACATTGCAAGGTGCAATTCTGAAATTTTTTGCTTTTTCCTGTTAATCCTAGCATGATAAAGAAGATTCAAAGAGAGTGAGATGCCAGCTCCTTTCATTCAGTCAGTAGCTTCAAACATTTCTGGTATATGAAAAACATGTTTTTCAATGGCAAAAATCAATGAATATTGTAAATGCACAAACAGTAATATCTCCACATTGCAAGGTGCAATTCTGAAATTTTTTGCTTTTTCCTGCTAATCCTAGCATGATAAAGAAGATTCAAAGAGAGTGAGATGCCAGCTCCTTTCATTCAGTCAGTAGCTTCAAACATTTCTGGTATATGAAAAACATGTTTTTCAATGGCAAAAATCAATGAATATTGTAAATGCACAAACAGTAATATCTCCACATTGCACGGTGCAATTCTGAAATTTTTAGCTTTTTCCTGTTAATCCTAGCATGATAAAGAAGATTCAAAGAGAGTGAGATGCCAGCTCCTTTCATTCAGTCAGTAGCTTCAAACATTTCTGGTATATGAAAAACATGTTTTTCAATGGCAAAAATCAATGAATATTGTAAATGCACAAACAGTAATATCTCCACATTGCAAGGTGCAATTCTGAAATTTTTTGCTTTTTCCTGCTAATCCTAGCATGATAAAGAAGATTCAAAGAGAGTGAGATGCCAGCTCCTTTCATTCAGTCAGTAGCTTCAAACATTTCTGGTATATGAAAAACATGTTTTTCAATGGCAAAAATCAATGAATATTGTAAATGCACAAACAGTAATATCTCCACATTGCAAGGTGCAATTCTGAAATTTTTAGCTTTTTCCTGTTAATCCTAGCATGATAAAGAAGATTCAAAGAGAGTGAGATGCCAGCTCCTTTCATTCAGTCAGTAGCTTCAAACATTTCTGGTATATGAAAAACATGTTTTTCAATGGCAAAAATCAATGAATATTGTAAATGCACAAACAGTAATATCTCCACATTGCAAGGTGCAATTCTGAAATTTTTTGCTTTTTCCTGCTAATCCTAGCATGATAAAGAAGATTCAAAGAGAGTGAGATGCCAGCTCCTTTCATTCAGTCAGTAGCTTCAAACATTTCTGGTATATGAAAAACATGTTTTTCAATGGCAAAAATCAATGAATATTGTAAATGCACAAACAGTAATATCTCCACATTGCACGGTGCAATTCTGAAATTTTTAGCTTTTTCCTGTTAATCCTAGCATGATAAAGAAGATTCAAAGAGAGTGAGATGCCAGCTCCTTTCATTCAGTCAGTAGCTTCAAACATTTCTGGTATATGAAAAACATGTTTTTCAATGGCAAAAATCAATGAATATTGTAAATGCACAAACAGTAATATCTCCACATTGCAAGGTGCAATTCTGAAATTTTTTGCTTTTTCCTGTTAATCCTAGCATGATAAAGAAGATTCAAAGAGAGTGAGATGCCAGCTCCTTTCATTCAGTCAGTAGCTTCAAACATTTCTGGTATATGAAAAACATGTTTTTCAATGGCAAAAATCAATGAATATTGTAAATGCACAAACAGTAATATCTCCACATTGCACGGTGCAATTCTGAAATTTTTAGCTTTTTCCTGTTAATCCTAGCATGATAAAGAAGATTCAAAGAGAGTGAGATGCCAGCTCCTTTCATTCAGTCAGTAGCTTCAAACATTTCTGGTATATGAAAAACATGTTTTTCAATGGCAAAAATCAATGAATATTGTAAATGCACAAACAGTAATATCTCCACATTGCAAGGTGCAATTCTGAAATTTTTTGCTTTTTCCTGTTAATCCTAGCATGATAAAGAAGATTCAAAGAGAGTGAGATGCCAGCTCCTTTCATTCAGTCAGTAGCTTCAAACATTTCTGGTATATGAAAAACATGTTTTTCAATGGCAAAAATCAATGAATATTGTAAATGCACAAACAGTAATATCTCCACATTGCAAGGTGCAATTCTGAAATTTTTTGCTTTTTCCTGCTAATCCTAGCATGATAAAGAAGATTCAAAGAGAGTGAGATGCCAGCTCCTTTCATTCAGTCAGTAGCTTCAAACATTTCTGGTATATGAAAAACATGTTTTTCAATGGCAAAAATCAATGAATATTGTAAATGCACAAACAGTAATATCTCCACATTGCACGGTGCAATTCTGAAATTTTTAGCTTTTTCCTGTTAATCCTAGCATGATAAAGAAGATTCAAAGAGAGTGAGATGCCAGCTCCTTTCATTCAGTCAGTAGCTTCAAACATTTCTGGACGTTTTTCAATGGCAAAAATCAATGAATATTGTAAATGCACAAACAGTAATATCTCCACATTGCAAGGTGCAATTCTGAAATTTTTTGCTTTTTCCTGTTAATCCTAGCATGATAAAGAAGATTCAAAGAGAGTGAGATGCCAGCTCCTTTCATTCAGTCAGTAGCTTCAAACATTTCTGGTATATGAAAAACATGTTTTTCAATGGCAAAAATCAATGAATATTGTAAATGCACAAACAGTAATATCTCCACATTGCAAGGTGCAATTCTGAAATTTTTTGCTTTTTCCTGTTAATCCTAGCATGATAAAGAAGATTCAAAGAGAGTGAGATGCCAGCTCCTTTCATTCAGTCAGTAGCTTCAAACATTTCTGGTATATGAAAAACATGTTTTTCAATGGCAAAAATCAATGAATATTGTAAATGCACAAACAGTAATATCTCCACATTGCAAGGTGCAATTCTGAAATTGTTTGCTTTTTCCTGCTAATCCTAGCATGATAAAGAAGATTCAGAGTGAGATGCCAGCTCCTTTCATTCAGTCAGTAGCTTCAAACATTTCTGGTATATGAAAAACATGTTTTTCAATGGCAAAAATCAATGAATATTGTAAATGCACAAACAGTAATATCTCCACATTGCAAGGTGCAATTCTGAAATTTTTTGCTTTTTCCTGCTAATCCTAGCATGATAAAGAAGATTCAAAGAGAGTGAGATGCCAGCTCCTTTCATTCAGTCAGTAGCTTCAAACATTTCTGGACGTTTTTCAATGGCAAAAATCAATGAATATTGTAAATGCACAAACAGTAATATCTCCACATTGCAAGGTGCAATTCTGAAATTTTTTGCTTTTTCCTGCTAATCCTAGCATGATAAAGAAGATTCAAAGAGAGTGAGATGCCAGCTCCTTTCATTCAGTCAGTAGCTTCAAACATTTCTGGTATATGAAAAACATGTTTTTCAATGGCAAAAATCAATGAATATTGTAAATGCACAAACAGTAATATCTCCACATTGCACGGTGCAATTCTGAAATTTTTAGCTTTTTCCTGTTAATCCTAGCATGATAAAGAAGATTCAAAGAGAGTGAGATGCCAGCTCCTTTCATTCAGTCAGTAGCTTCAAACATTTCTGGTATATGAAAAACATGTTTTTCAATGGCAAAAATAAATGAATATTGTAAATGCACAAACAGTAATATCTCCACATTGCAAGGTGCAATTCTGAAATTTTTTGCTTTTTCCTGTTAATCCTAGCATGATAAAGAAGATTCAAAGAGAGTGAGATGCCAGCTCCTTTCATTCAGTCAGTAGCTTCAAACATTTCTGGTATATGAAAAACATGTTTTTCAATGGCAAAAATCAATGAATATTGTAAATGCACAAACAGTAATATCTCCACATTGCAAGGTGCAATTCTGAAATTTTTTGCTTTTTCCTGCTAATCCTAGCATGATAAAGAAGATTCAAAGAGAGTGAGATGCCAGCTCCTTTCATTCAGTCAGTAGCTTCAAACATTTCTGGTATATGAAAAACATGTTTTTCAATGGCAAAAATCAATGAATATTGTAAATGCACAAACAGTAATATCTCCACATTGCACGGTGCAATTCTGAAATTTTTAGCTTTTTCCTGTTAATCCTAGCATGATAAAGAAGATTCAAAGAGAGTGAGATGCCAGCTCCTTTCATTCAGTCAGTAGCTTCAAACATTTCTGGACGTTTTTCAATGGCAAAAATCAATCAATATTGTAAATGCACAAACAGTAATATCTCCACATTGCAAGGTGCAATTCTGAAATTTTTTGCTTTTTCCTGTTAATCCTAGCATGATAAAGAAGATTCAAAGAGAGTGAGATGCCAGCTCCTTTCATTCAGTCAGTAGCTTCAAACATTTCTGGTATATGAAAAACATGTTTTTCAATGGCAAAAATCAATGAATATTGTAAATGCACAAACAGTAATATCTCCACATTGCAAGGTGCAATTCTGAAATTTTTTGCTTTTTCCTGTTAATCCTAGCATGATAAAGAAGATTCAAAGAGAGTGAGTTGCCAGCTCCTTTCATTCAGTCAGTAGCTTCAAACATTTCTGGTATATGAAAAACATGTTTTTCAATGGCAAAAATCAATGAATATTGTAAATGCACAAACAGTAATATCTCCACATTGCAAGGTGCAATTCTGAAATTTTTTGCTTTTTCCTGCTAATCCTAGCATGATAAAGAAGATTCAAAGAGAGTGAGATGCCAGCTCCTTTCAATCAGTCAGTAGCTTCAAACATTTCTGGTATATGAAAAACATGTTTTTCAATGGCAAAAATCAATGAATATTGTAAATGCACAAACAGTAATATCTCCACATTGCACGGTGCAATTCTGAAATTTTTAGCTTTTTCCTGTTAATCCAAGCATGATAAAGAAGATTCAAAGAGAGTGAGATGCCAGCTCCTTTCATTCAGTCAGTAGCTTCAAACATTTCTGGTATATGAAAAACATGTTTTTCAATGGCAAAAATCAATGAATATTGTAAATGCACAAACAGTAATATCTCCACATTGCAAGGTGCAATTCTGAAATTTTTTGCTTTTTCCTGCTAATCCTAGCATGATAAAGAAGATTCAAAGAGAGTGAGATGCCAGCTCCTTTCATTCAGTCAGTAGCTTCAAACATTTCTGGTATATGAAAAACATGTTTTTCAATGGCAAAAATCAATGAATATTGTAAATGCACAAACAGTAATATCTCCACATTGCAAGGTGCAATTCTGAAATTTTTAGCTTTTTCCTGTTAATCCTAGCATGATAAAGAAGATTCAAAGAGAGTGAGATGCCAGCTCCTTTCATTCAGTCAGTAGCTTCAAACATTTCTGGTATATGAAAAACATGTTTTTCAATGGCAAAAATCAATGAATATTGTAAATGCACAAACAGTAATATCTCCACATTGCAAGGTGCAATTCTGAAATTTTTTGCTTTTTCCTGCTAATCCTAGCATGATAAAGAAGATTCAAAGAGAGTGAGATGCCAGCTCCTTTCATTCAGTCAGTAGCTTCAAACATTTCTGGTATATGAAAAACATGTTTTTCAATGGCAAAAATCAATGAATATTGTAAATGCACAAACAGTAATATCTCCACATTGCACGGTGCAATTCTGAAATTTTTAGCTTTTTCCTGTTAATCCTAGCATGATAAAGAAGATTCAAAGAGAGTGAGATGCCAGCTCCTTTCATTCAGTCAGTAGCTTCAAACATTTCTGGTATATGAAAAACATGTTTTTCAATGGCAAAAATCAATGAATATTGTAAATGCACAAACAGTAATATCTCCACATTGCAAGGTGCAATTCTGAAATTTTTTGCTTTTTCCTGTTAATCCTAGCATGATAAAGAAGATTCAAAGAGAGTGAGATGCCAGCTCCTTTCATTCAGTCAGTAGCTTCAAACATTTCTGGTATATGAAAAACATGTTTTTCAATGGCAAAAATCAATGAATATTGTAAATGCACAAACAGTAATATCTCCACATTGCACGGTGCAATTCTGAAATTTTTAGCTTTTTCCCTGTTAATCCTAGCATGATAAAGAAGATTCAAAGAGAGTGAGATGCCAGCTCCTTTCATTCAGTCAGTAGCTTCAAACATTTCTGGTATATGAAAAACATGTTTTTCAATGGCAAAAATCAATGAATATTGTTAAATGCACAAACAGTAATATCTCCACATTGCAAGGTGCAATTCTGAAATTTTTTGCTTTTCCTGCTAATCCTAGCATGATAAAGAAGATTCAAAGAGAGTGAGATGCCAGCTCCTTTCATTCAGTCAGTAGCTTCAAACATTTCTGGTATATGAAAAACATGTTTTTCAATGGCAAAAATCAATGAATATTGTAAATGCACAAACAGTAATATCTCCACATTGCAAGGTGCAATTCTGAAATTTTTTGCTTTTCCTGCTAATCCTAGCATGATAAAGAAGATTCAAAGAGAGTGAGATGCCAGGCTCCTTTCAATCAGTCAGTAGCTTCAAACATTTCTGGTATATGAAAAACATGTTTTTCAATGGCAAAAATCAATGAATATTGTAAATGCACAAACAGTAATATCTCCACATTGCACGGTGCAATTCTGAAATTTTTTGCTTTTTCCTGCTAATCCAAGCATGATAAAGAAGATTCAAAGGAGAGTGAGATGCCAGCTCCTTTCATTCAGTCAGTAGCTTCAAACATTTCTGGTATATGAAAAACATGTTTTTCAATGGCAAAAATCAATGAATATTGTAAATGCCACAAACATAATATCTCCACATTGCACGGTGCAATTCTGAAATTTTTAGCTTTTTCCTGTTAATCCTAGCATGATAAAGAGATTCAAAGAGAGTGAGATGCCAGCTCCTTTCATTCAGTCAGTAGCTTCAAACATTTCTGGTATATGAAAAACATGTTTTTCATGGCAAAAATCAATGAATATTGTAAATGCACAAACAGTAATATCTCCACATTGCAAGGTGCAATTCTGAAATTTTTGCTTTTTCCTGCTAATCCTAGCATGATAAGAAAGATTCAAAGAGAGTGAGATGCCAGCTCCTTTCATTCAGTCAGTAGCTTTCAAAC